>NW_006408943.1:429654-473413 GCF_000296735.1 Chrysochloris asiatica | reverse complement strand
ATAATTAAGTGTTCCAGAATATTCATTCTCTGCAATGTTGCCCATAGCTTATCATGATCCACATAATTGAAAGCCTTTGCATAGTCAATAAAGGTCACATAAACATCTTTCTGGTATTCTCTGCTTTCAGCCAAGATCCTTCTAACATCAGCAATGATAGCTCTCATTCCACGTCCTCATCGGAATCTGGCTTGAACCTCTGGCAATTCCCTGTCAATGTCCTACTGCAGTCATTTTAGAATTAATCTTCAGCAAATTTTTACTTGCATGTGATATTAATGGTATTTTCTAAAGATTTCCATATTTCACTGGGTTGCCTCAGTTTGGAATGAGCACAAATATTGATCTCTTCTAATCAAATGGCTAGGTAGGTATCTTCCAAATTTCTTGGCATAGATGAGTGAGTGCCTCCAGTGCTGCATCAGTTTCTTAAAAGATTTCAATTTGTATTCCATCAATTCCTGGAGTCTTGTCCTTTGCCAATGCCATCAACACAACTTGGATGTATTCTTTCAGTACTATTGGCTTGTGATCATATGCTACCTCTTGAAATGGCTGAATATAGACCATTTCTTTTTGGTACAGTGACTCTGTATTCTGTCTATCTTCTTTTGATGTTTTCTGCATTGCTCAATATTATGCTCATAGAATCCTTCACTATTTAAAGTTCTTTCAGGATGAGAAATCCTAAGCATGTTCTTCCCTCTTGGTTTTTCTAACTCGAGATCTTTGCACATTTCATTATAATATTTGACATTTGTCTTCTCAAGCTGCCCTTTGAAATTTTCTATTCAACTCTTTTACCTCCTCATTTCTTTCATTTAGTGTTCAAGGTGACATCTTTGCTTTTTAACACTTGAAAAAAGATCCTCCCAGGGAACATCAAGGCAAGCGGTCAGGTCTCCTCAGTGCAAACCCCCTTCCAAGAATAAGACTCAATGAGAATACACGCTCTGATTGGTGACCACGCTCGTCACTGATATGGGGAAGTGAGGGAAAAACAGCAGTGAAGCGGCGAGCTAAGCCCTACAATGTTGAGAGTGGAGCGTTCAGCTGATAAGAAGAGAGCACACATGCATAAGTGTACCCACCTGACCTGGCTTCCATGGCTGGATGATCAGAGCTCAACCAGAAGAAGAAAGAAGAGGAAAAAAAGAGTAATCTGATACAATTTGATGAACTTGGCCTACACCTATGGATAAAGTAGCTCAAAAGAGGGAACAAATCCTTACAGCAAGAATCATTCCCACCCCCTCCACACACAGAGTAGACAGGAATGGGCAACTTGGACATTGGCTACCCAAAATGTGGGGAGAGGGGGCTGCAAAGGCAAGAAGTGACTGGCTTACAAACTTTCAAGAGGGAACCTGGAGCGAGGGGGCCTGGAGGAAGGCAGAATCTCCAGTGAGTACTATCCAATCTGTCTAGGCAGAGCTGATGAAATGCAGATGGGTCTCTTGTGACACAATAGTGAATAATTGTTATCAGGACTGACTGTGAGGGTTGGAAACGTAAAGGTAGATGTTTTGTAGCAAGGAAGGGAGTGACTAACTTTCCAGTCTAGGAGCGGAGGTCCCTAGGACCATCAACGGAGAAGAGCCGAGAGCGGGACCCTACCCAGTGAAGCAGTGATGCCTGAGATGGAGGCAGAGACGATGACATGGAACGATGGAGCAGCTGGGGACTTTAGATCCAGAGAGGGAGAGCGACTGTGTGCTGAAGACTGGGGGTGGAGTGTAGGGGACAGGCTTGCAAGGTAGACCCTTTGGTTGGTTGATGATGCATGGAGGGGATTGTAACCATGGCAATGAAACGATATACAATAGAATGAATGTAAAACTAATGTTCTCCCATGTAAACTATCATATAATTCACAATAAAACTTAAAAAAAAAAAAAAGATCTTGTGTTGCAGATTTGCCCAACGCAATACTTCAACTGATGTCCGCATTGCTGCTTCCATGAGCGTTAACGGTGGATCCAAGTAAAATGAAATCCTTGATAGCCTCAATATTTCTGTTTACTATGATGATGCACATTGGCCTAGTTGTGAGGATTTTTGTTTTGTGTTGAACTGTAATGAATATTGAAGGTAGTAGTCTTTGATCTTCATCAGTAAGTGCTTCAAGACCTCTTCACTTCTAGCAAGCAAGATTATGTCATCTGCATACTGTTACTGGAGTCGGTTCTGACACATAGCACCCTTGTATAGGGTTTCAGAGGAACAGCCAGTGAATTTGAACCACTGACCTTGCAGTTCAAACCAACCTTGCAGTTCAGCACATTATCCCACAGGTTGCTAATGAGTCTTCCTCCAATCTTGATGCCAAATGCTTCTTCATATAGTCCAACTTCTCAGATTCTTTGCTCAGCATACAGATTGAATAAGCATGGTGAAAGAATACAACCCTGGGGCACACCTGACTTGAAACCACTAGTATCCCCTTACTCTATCCAACCAACTACTTCTTGGTCTATGAACAAGTTCCACCTGAGTACAATGAAGTGTTCTGGAACTTCCATTTTTCTCAATGTTAACCATAATTTGTTATCATCCACACAGTCTTATGGCTTTGCATAGTCAACAAAACTCAGGGAAGTATCTTTCTAGTATTCTCTGTTTTCAGCCTGAATCCAATATGACATCAGCCATGATATCCCTCATTTTACATCCTCTTCTGACTATAGCTTTTTTCCTTGCAGTTCTCTGTTGATATACCAGCATAATCATTTTTTAATTCTCTTCATTAAACTGCTACATGCGTGTGATAGTAATGATATTGTTCATTAATTTCCACATTCTGTTGGATTACCTTTCTTTGGAATGGGCACGAATATCAATCTCTTCCAGTTGGTTGGCTAGGAAGCTATCGTTCAAATTTCTTACAATACTGCATCTATTAATAGAAACATCTCAAATGGTACTCCATCCATTCATGGCGTCTAACTTTTCAACAGTGCTTTTCATGCAGCTTAGACTTCTGCCTTCAGTACCACTGGTTCTTGATCACACACTAGCTCCTGAAATACTGAAATGCTAACCAATTCTTCTTGGTATGGCATATTCTCTGCATTTCTTCTATTGTCTTTTGATGTTTCCCGAGTCATTCAATATTTTACCCACAGAATTCTTCAATAGTGCAACTTGAAGTTTGAATTTTTTTCTTCAGTTTTTTTCAACTTGAGACATGCTGAGCATATTCTTCCCTTTTCTGTTTTCTAACTGCAGGCTTTTGCACATTTCATTATAATACTTGACTGTCTTTTCAAACCACCCTCTGCACTCTTCTGTCCTTTACTTCATGCTTTAATTAGGCACAACTGTATCCCAATTTCGTTGTTGTTGTTGTTTAGTGCCATAGAGTCGGTTCCAATTCACATAGACCCTGCCTAAGGGTTCCAAGGAACAACTGGTAGATTTGAACCACAGACCCTGCGGTTAGCAGTCCAGTGCCTATCCTACACCACCACACCAAGGATACAAATTCTCTAGAAAAATGCTTCATTCATCATAGCTTTGAAAACTAAATGAAATGAAGCATTTTTTCTAGAGAATGTATATCGCAAAAATTGAAGTAAGATGAGGTAGAAAACTTAAACAGATCAACCTCTAATCGTAAAAAAAGAAACTTACTCATTTGCCAAAAAAAAAATCACTTCAAAAAGGCACCCAGTTCTTGATATTTTACATGTAAGTTTCATCAGCTTTTCAAGACACAGGTAATGTTTCCCAAGCTTATTGGTCAAACAGACTGGTGGGACACCATGACTATGGCCCTTGTTTATCCTTCAGGTCCGGAATCACCCATGGCTCAATTTTCAGTCAAGCAATAGGATAGATCTATTGGGAGTCCCGATGTGGCACTACACAGTAAGCTAACCACAAGGCAAGCAGTCCAAACCCAGCAAAGTGATCCTTGGAAACCATATACAAGGGTCGCTATGAGTCGAAACCGACTGAAATGCACTTAACAACAAGAACAGCATATGGGGACAACATTGGTGAGGTATGCACACCAGAGAGTGGCCAAAAGGGCAGCATTTTACCCAGGGTAACATTCAGAAGCATTGAGAGAGAAGGAGGAGTGGAACTGAGAAACACAGGAGGAAGTAGGGTACAGGATGGCACACTGAGGATTTGTAATCATTGAGATAAAACGAAGCAGATGGTTTATTGAATGCAAAACTGATGATCTGCTCTGTTCCCTCAATTCACAATAAATAGTTACTTTAAAAAAAAGAAAAGAAACAGGTAAGATTTTTTTCTTTAAACTATTTTAAAGCCTGGAAAAAGATGGAAAGCCTCCTAATTCACTTTACAAAACTAGCAAGCATCAGAAGTCCTGGTGGCACTGTAGGGTAAGCACTGGACTATTAATTACAAGAGCGGCAGTTCGGACCCCCCAGCCACTCCACAGGACTAAGATGGGGCTTTCTGCTCCTGTGAAGACATACTGCCTCTGAAACCCTATACAGGGTCACTATGAGTCAGAACCAACTCGACAGCACCTAGTAACAACAATATATTTGATAGAGATATTGTACAGGAGCTCTGGTAGGGTAGTGGTTACGAATCGGGCTGCGAACCTTAAGGTCAGCGGTTCGAAACTACCAGCCGCTCCGCGGGAGAAAGATGAGGCTTTCTACTCCCGTAAGGATTTACACCCTCGGAAACCCTGTACAGGGTCGCTATGGGTCGGAACCGACTCGATGGCAGTAAACAACAACAACAACATTGTACAACAAGCATTGGACTGCCAACAGTAGGTCAGCAACTAAGCACTCCTCGGAAACCCTCCTCAGGGCCGCTCTGAGTCGGAAGCAACTGGACAGCACCTAACAACAATCTATTTCGTAGTTTGTTTATTGTCTCCCTCCTTTTAAAATATAAGTTCCTTGAGGACAGGAGCCTAACACAGTGCCTGACACAACGCACTTTCAACAAGCACAGGAAAACCTGCAGAAGCCAGAACCTGTGTAAAGCGGAAACCTGCCAGAATAGGAAAACTCAAATATTTTCCACTAAAACGAGCAAAAGAAGAGTGATAAGAATTGTACCCTGTCAAAAGCAAAAACCCTAAGAGCCCCGGGAAAACCAGGCAGTCCTGTCTGAGCTCCGGCTCTCACGTTTCACTGTCGTTGCGAACAGAGAGGCCGGGAGGGAAGATGGCAAGTATGTCTGAACAAACCCTAGCCCAGTCGGCAATGTCTCAAGTTCTCCCACAATGGCAATGAAGTCTTCTAACATCAAAGTCTGGGAGTACAGCCAGCACTGAACCCAGGCTCCTGGGTAGTGTCCGTGCAGCTGCTTGCACCCCACCACAGAGTCCATTGAGCTGTACTGTATCTGCTCCCTAGCTGGTGGCCTCCTGCTTCGTGCTGAAGGGAATCAGAGGGTGAAAGGGCCATGTGGCCACTGCCCACAGATGCTGCCAAACGAAATGTCTGTCACTGGGGCATGAGGAGGATGACAGAAGGAGACACACAATGACAATTCAGGATGGGGCCACCGAGTACATTCCAACTCATAGCGACCCCGTGTGAGAGGAGAACCTCCCATAGGGTTTCCCAGGCTGTGATCTTTAAGGAGCAGATCACCAGGTCTTACTCTGCAGGAGCCACTGATGGGTTTGAACCACCAACATTTCCTTTTCAGTCAGTCGCCAAGCGCTTTAATGTTGTGCCACCAGGACTCCTTGTTAGTTACACAGCTGAGAGCCACTGAGAAGCACCTGCTCCATCTCAAGTCGCCTGAGCCCTTGAGCCACTCTCTCCTCATGTCTCTACAACACTTGGTTGCACGCTGCTGTTTCTCTACCTCTTACTGACTCAGGAGTTCCTCTATAGGTCTGCTTCCTGATCTTCTCTTCTAACCTCCTATTTCTCATTCCCCCATTAATTTTTAATGGCTATCTGTAGCATAGTGGTTACGAATCGGGCTGTGAACCTCAAGGTCAGCAGATCGAAACTACCAGCTGCTCCGCGGGAGAAAGATGAGGCTTTCTGCTCCCGTAAAGATTTACAGCCTCGGAAACCCTGTGCAGGGTCACTATGGGTCGGAACCGACTCCACGGAACTTAACAACAACAATCTGTATTACAGGAGTCCTGGTGGGGCACTGTAGGGTCAGCACTGGACTGCTAGCTGCAAAGTCGGCAATTTAAACCCACCAGCCCCCCTTGTGAACCCTTAACAAGATTTCTATGAGTTGACAGCACTTAACAACAACAAAATGTACTGCAAATAACTCTCAGCCTGAGGCTTTCTGGTAACTTGGTTTACAAAATCTTCTCTTCATGCAAAAGTTTTATCTTAACATAACTTTATTTCTCAATCTGTTCTTCATGGCTTATGCCTTGCCAGCCTGCTAAAGAAATTCTTCCATACAACACCTCTACAAGAAAAGGACAAATACCCCAATTAAAAAATGGGCACAGGACATAACAGACACTTCACCAAGCAGGAGATCTGGGCAGTCAAAAAACATAAAGAGATGTTCAGAATCACTAGCCATAAGAGAGTTGCAAATCAAAACAATAATGAGATATCATCTCACACCAGTAATAACAGCAAAGATCAAAAAATTAGAGGACAATAAATGCTGGCAAGGATGTGGAGAGACTGGGACCCTACTACATTGCTGGTGGGATTGCAAAATGATCCAACCTCTCTGGAAAGCACTATGATGCTTCCTCAGAAGGTTCGAAATAGAGATACCTTTGATCCAGCAATTCCTCTACTTGGTATTTATCTATAAGAAATACGAGCCATAACATGAGTACATAGATATATGCACACCAATGTTCATAGCAGCACTATTTACAATAGCAAAAAGATGGAGACAGTCTAAGTGTCCATCTATGGAAGAATGGATAAACAAACTTTGGTATATACACATGCTATGTGTATCTACTATGCTACCTTGAAGAACAACAAGAAAGCTGCAAGCCATGGCATAACATGGATGAACCTTGAGGCCATTATGCTGACTGAAATCAGTCAGTCACAAAAGGAGAAATACTGCATAGGACCACTACTGTAAAAGACTAAGGGAAAGTACCCATACTAAAAAGGGGGGCGGGATTCTTTGTTGGTTACCAGGGTGTATGAGGTAGGGTGAGGGGAGGAAAGGAGGGGAAGATGGAACACAGGGTAGGGAAAAGACACAGGATAGTTTGGGTGCTGGTGCAGGGGGGCATACACTACAAAGGGAATGCAAAAGGAAGAACAAAGCTGATAGGAGAACAGTTAGGCAGGTTTACATGGGCTAAATAGGACAGAGGTAAATAACGATATAAGCACAATCTTGGAACAACAGGGCTCTGGGATACAAAGATTGAAGCATGTTTTGAATGGGTAAAAGAGGGGAATTAATGTTAAGATGTTTGGCTATTTTTTGAATCTTGGTTTACCTGGCATACCATTATAAAATAGACACTTGAGGGGGAGAGAAAGGAATAGCCAGAAATATCACCATAGAAAGCTTGTAAATCCATCTTCTGCCTATAACAGATTGGAATACCTAAAATGGGACTAGAACTTGCCCAGTGAAGGAGGCTTCCTGCAGAGCCTCTGTATTACATAAGGCCATAGGTGAAATCCTGAAGAGCATCCAGAATCTTCAAAGGTGGGAAATTTCTACTTGAAATGACAAGCAGACCAGCCTGGAGCAGCTAGAACAGAAGATACTTCTTGAAAGAAAGACCAGGAGGAAAAATCAAAAACAATAACAGCAGTCTGATTGACTACTACAAGAACAAGCAAGTTGCTCCCCCAGGAGCCATCAAGGCAAGTGGTCTGATCCCCTCAAGGCAAACCCCCTTCCAAGACTAAAACTCAAGGGCAATATACGAGCAGGCATGTGCGCTTGCTGCTGACCACATTGGTCACCAATAAGGGGAAGTGGGGGGAAAACAGCAATGAAGTTGTGAGCTAAGTCCGACCACATTCAATACACTCCTGTTAACCTGGATTGAGACCTGGTTGGCCAGCAGTATGATGAGACCTGAAGACTCCTGGGACCAGGGACAGAGACATGGCCCCAAAGGACTAGAGCGGAGTGTGAAGCATCCAGCTGATATGAAGTGAGGGGAGATGCACAAGAACACCCACACTTACAGATAGTACCCATTTGACCTGGCTTCAATGGCTGAATGATCAGAACATGACTAGAGGAAGAAAGAAGAAGGGAAAAAGGGTAATCCACTACAATTTGATGAACTTTACCTACGCTTGTGGATGAAGTAGGGCAAAGGAACGAACAAATCTTTACAGGGAGGGTCATTCCCAACCCCTTGGTACACAGAGACAACAAGGGTGGGTAACTTAGACATTGACTACCCAAGATGGGGAGGGTGGGGCTACAAAGGCATGAAGTGACTGGCTTACAAACTTTCAAGAAGGAACCTAGTTCCAGAGGGTGCAGGGAAAGGTAGAATCTCCACTGAGTGGTTTCAAACATGTCTGGACGGGGCTGATGAAAGGAGATGGGGATAAGACTCTTATGGTTCAATAGTGAATGACTGCTATCAGGACTGACTGTGAGTGCTAGAAAGGTAAAGGTAGATGTTCTGTAACAAAAGACAGAGAGAGGTTGATTTTGCAGTCTAGGAGCAGAGGTCTCTGGAACCATCCAGAGAGAAAAAGGAAGTGGGAGACCCTATTCAGAGAAGCAGTGACACCAGGGATGAAGGCAGAGATGATGATGTGGAGAGATGGAACGGCTGGGGACTCTAGACTCAGGGAGGGAGAGGGGCTGTGTGCTGACAAACGAGGGCTTGTGCAGTATACCCTTTGGTTGGTTGATGATGCATGGAAGGGACTGTAATCATTGCAATGAAATGAAGTACGAAAGGATAAATGTAAAGCTAATGTTCTCCCATGTAAACTATCACATAATTCACAATACAAACTTTTTATTAAAAAAAAGAAATTCTTCCAAACTCCAAGGCCAGAAGGATACTTGCTATCCTTGCTCTCCTAAAGTGTGTAAAGTTAGGCTTTGTATATTTATGTTTTTAATTCACCCCATTTTACAAATGAGGAAATTGAGGAACAGAAATATTAAGTAACTGGAGAAGGCCATTCAATCAGTACATATGCATTCATAGAAAATACGTGCAACTGTTTAAAATGACAAAGGCTACCATATTGCACTTTTCTGTTTTCTCAGAACTGGCTTTCACTCGAGATAATGCTGTGAAGATTTACTCATAATGCTATGGATAGATAGATTTCTCTCCTTTTAAACTGCTAGACAGCATCCCAAGGAGCTCTGGTAGAACCGCAGTTAAGGGTATAGCTGGTAGTTCACACCCACCCAGCAGAGCCTAGAAAACCTAGGGAGCAGCTCTACTCTGTCACATGGAGTCACTGAGGGTCAAAAACGGACTCAGCAGCACCCAACAATAATGTACAGCACCCTATAGTCCAAATACGTCTGTTTGCGTATCCATCCCCTGACTGGGTAACACATAGGTTATTTCTACACCCGACTATTAAAAGCAGTGCTACTGAGCATGAATCAGGTGTTCTCTGCCAAAGGCATCTCTGGACTGCAGGGCATTAACTAAACACTGTTGCTGTTGTTAAGTGCCATCAAGTCTGTTTCGATTCACAGCGACCCTGTATAGTGTTTCCAAGAAGTGGCTGCTGAGCTTGAAACGCCGGCCTTGTGGTTGGTTCAAACTGACCTTGCAGTCCACTGCAGCACCACACCAGGGCTCAGAACTGGTATTCCAAGAGGCTGCACATATCACAGCCCGGTTTCCCACATCTTCATTAACCTCATGATAGGGAAGAAATGATTGCTTGTTTTGTTCTGCGTTTCTATGCTTACTAGTGGAATGGAGCACTTTTTCATATGTTTGTTGGTTACTCTGGTTTCTTCTCTGTGAATTTCTCCTTCACATTCATTGACCATTTTTTTTTCTGCTGCTTATTTAGTATTGATTTGGAGGCATTCTATCATTTTTCTTCTTTCTAATCTTCTAATTCTAAAACTTCTAAAGTTTTGCTTTTCACACTTGTGTCTTTAATCAATCTGGAATTACTTTTTGCAAAAATGTGAGTTGAGTTAAGGTATGTTTGTTTGTTTGTTTTCCATATGGACAACCAATCATCCCAGTCTTGTCTATTGATTGGTCCATCCTTACTTTATGTGGTAGGCAGAATAAGGGTCCTACAAAGATTTCTATAGCCCTCCTTCCCTGAACCATAAAGATGCTATGCTATGTTGCAAAGAAAACGAAAGTGGCAGGTGGAATTAAGCTACTAAAATAGGAAGATAATCTTGAATTATCTGGGAAGGTCCAATGCAATTTACAAGGGTCCTACAAGTGAAGTGGGAGGCGGAAGGGTCAGAATCAGAGAGCAATCTGAAGATGCTACTCTGTTGCCTTCAAAGATGTAAGAAGGGATCGAACAATGCCCACAGCCTCTGAAAACTGTAAAATGCAAGGAAATAGATTTCCCCCTAGAGCCTCCAGAAAGCACAGACTATTTTAGCTCGGTGAGACCCATTTTGGACTCTGACCTCCAGAACTCATTATTGATGTTGTTAAATGCCATCAAGTTGTCTCTAAGTCATAGCGACCATACACAAAACAGAACTATAGTGTGCTGTTTTATGCTACTAAAGCTCAGGGAATCCGTTACAGCAGCATCAGGAAATAAATACGCTTCTTATGTGGAATTTGTCAATATAACAAATGTCATATTTTATTTTGTCCCATTATCTATTTATCTATCTCTGCATCTAGGCATTGGTGGAACCCTGATGGCACAGTAATTAAGTGCTGCTAAACTGAAAGGCAGGCAGTTCAAACCCACCAGCTGCTCCCCAGGAGAAAAATGTGGCGATCCACTTTTATAAAGAATATAGTCTTGGAAACCCGATGGGCCACTTCCACCGTGTCCTGCAAGGGATGTTTGGGTCTGAATCGATTCGATGGCGGTGAGTTTGGTGTTTGGGTTTTTATTGTTTTAGCACCAATGTCACTTAACTCTATGGAAAATCTGAAAAATCAAGAAAAATTCATTCTCCCTCTTCTTTAAAATTGCCTTGGCTATTCTTGAATAAATAGTTCTTTAGTTAGAATGTATACGAGAAGAAAATAAATTCAGTGCAAAGGGGAGGAACATTCCAGGCAAGGAAGAAAGCATGAACTGACAACTTCAAAATCCTGAAAGCGCACCACATGGCTAGTGAATCACAAAGTAGCAGCTAGGAAACGTTTAAAAACCACTGGACTATCATCCCTGCCAGTGGATGATTCCAATAGCCAATTGTTGCTGTTGTTGAGAACCGTCGAGTTGTTCGAATCATAGCAACCTTGTATAGGGTTTCCGAGGAGCGACTGGTAGATTTGAACTGCCGACCCTGTGGTCCAGTGCTCATCACACAGCATTACTCCAAGTGAAGACAAAGGAAGCCAGAGCTTCCAGGATTGAGTACCAGACAGACTGAGCTGCGGAGACATTTATAGAGGGCTTCCCTCTAGCATTTAGCAAGCACTAACCAGAAAGGTAGCTAAAGCAGAGGGGAAAACACCAGAGAGGGCTACAGGGAGCCATACCTAGTGTTCACACAGAGCCAGAAATACTGCCATGTTCTCATCAGTCAGATAATAAACCCTATAATTCATAGGACCTTGGGTATAGTACTCAAGGGCCCTCTCATCTTCGCATTGTTGTTATTGACCCATGGCAATGCTAGGCACAACAGAATGAAACACTGTCTGGGCCTGCGCCATTCTCACAATTGTTGTTATGGCTGAGCCCACTGTGGTTGCTACTGTATCAATCCATCTTGTTGAGGATTTTCCTCTGTTTAACATGTCCTTCTTCGTGATGTAGTGACAGCATGCCCAAAGAAAAGACACACAGTCTCTGTCCTCGTGACTATGGAGCATTCTGCTTGTACTTCTTCCAAGACAGATTTGTTTGTTCTTCTAATTCTTTAATATTCGTCACCAACACCATAATTCAAATGCATCTATTCTTTTGTGATTTTGCTTAGTCACTGTCCAATTTTCCCATGCATATGAGGCAACTGAAAATACCATGGCTTTGGTCAGGCGCACCTTAGTCCTCAGACAGACATCTTCATCCGTTAACACTTACAGAGATCTTTCGTAGCAGATTTGCCTAATATATGTGTGTCGTTTGATTTCTTGACTGCTGCTTCCATTGAGTGTTTGTGGGTCCAAGCAAAATAAAGTCTGTGGCAACTTCTATCCTTTCTCCATTTATTATGATGTCATTTATTGGTCCACTTGGAAGGATTTCTGTTTTCTTTACATGGAAGAGCAATCCATACTGAAGGCGGTAATCTTTTATCTTCCTCAGTAAGTATTTCAAGTTCTCTTCGCTTCCAGCAAGCAAGGTTGTTAATAAGTCTTCTTCCCATCCTAACGCCACATTCTTCTTCACATTATCCACCTTCTCAGATGATTTGCTCAGCATAAAGACTGAATAAATATGGCAAGAAGATATAACCCTAGTGCACATCTTTCCTGAGTTTAAACCATTCAGTATCCCACTTGTTTTGTTCAAACAACTGTCTCTTTGTCTAGGTATGCACGTTCCTCATGAGGACAATTAAATGTTATGGAATATCCATTATTCACAATGTTATCCACAGTTTGTTATGACCCACACAGTCAAATACTTTTGCGTAGTCAATAAAACACAAGTAAACATACTTCTGGTATTCTCTGCTTTTAGCCAAGATCCATCTGACGTCAGCAGTGATATCCCTCTTTCCACATCCTCTTTCTGAATCCAGCTTGAATTTCTGGTAGCTCTCTGTCAATGCACTGCTGCAACCGTGTTTTAATTGTCTTCAGCAACATTTTACTTGCGTGAGATATTAATGTTACCAGTCAATGATTTCCGTATCCCATTAGGTCACCTTCTTTTGGAATGGGCATAAATATGAATTCTTCCAAATTTCCTGGCATAGATGAGTGAGCGCCTCCAGTGCTGCATCAGTTTGTTGAAACGTATCAATTTGTATTCCATGAATTCCTGAAGCCTTGCTTTTCACCAATGCCTTCAGTGCAACTTAAGACTTCTTCCTTCAATACCACTGGCTCTTGATCTTATGCTACCTCTTGAAATGGTTGAACATCGACCAGTTTTTTTGGTATTGTGACTCTGTGTATACCTTCTGTCTTCTCATGTATTCTGTACCATTCAATTATTTTGCCCATAAAATCCTTCCCTGCTACCATCCAAAGATTGAAGTTTCTCTTCAGTTCTTTCAGCTTGAGAAATGCTGAGGATGTTCTTCTCTTACGGTATTTTAACTCCAGCTCTTTGCACATTTCATAATAATATCTGACTTTGTCTTCTTGAGCTGCCTTTTGAAATTTTCTGTTCAACTCTTTTACTTCCTCATTTCTGCATTTTAAGGAAGAATACTTAACACTAGGATAATGGAGTCCTGGAGTCCAGGTGTAGCACTGTGGGTTAATACTCTGGACTGCAAAATCAGTATGATGTGCAAGGTCAGTGGTTCAAGCTCACCAGCCACTCCCTGGAAACCCTATACAGGGTCACTCTGGGTCATAACCAACTGAATAGCATTTAACAACAACAACAACAACGGAGTCCTAGTGTGGCACTGTAGGATAAGCACTGGACCACAAGGTCAGTCTGAACCGCAAGACTGGCAGTTCAAACTCACCAACCACTCCTCAGAAACCCTATACAGAGTCGGAACCAACTTGATGGCACTAACAACAATTGCTAATCTGGTCCCATCTAACAAATCTTAAAAGCAATACTGAAAAGCATCAAACTGCTTTCAAGGCTCAAGGATATTCATCAATTATAAAAATATCCAGCATTCAGTAACAACAAATTTAAATTTACAATGTCTAGCATTCACTCAAAAATCACCACGCATGCAAAGGAACAGAAAAGCGTAACCTAGATAAGAAGAAACATCAACTGACGGAAGCTGACCCCAAACTGACAAAGATGGTAGAATTAGTGGACAAGGGAGTTAAAGTAATTATAATTGCATTTCCTATGTTCAAAAGCTAAGGAAAAGTGAATATGTTAAGTAGGAACAGAAAGTAATTATTTCTTAAATCCCCTAATAAACTTTTCAACTCGACAACACTTAACAACTAAAATTAACTTTTAGAGATGAAAATCACAGTATCTTAGATTCAAAATGTACTAAGTGGGAGTCATGGCATATTACACATTGCAGAAAAAAAGGATTAGTGGACTTGAAGTCATAGCAACAGATATTATCTAAAAAGAAACACAGGGGGCAGGGGGAAAACAAGACAAAAAAAGGGGGGACACTGCATTAATGAGCTATGGGACAACAGCTAGCAGCCTACTAAATGTGTGATGTTGTTGTTGTTGTTAAGTGCTGTCGAGTCGAGTCCAACCCATAGCGACCCTGTATAGGGTTTCCAAGGAGCAGCTAGTGAGTTTGAATCACCGACCTTGCAGTTCAAACGACTTTGCAGTCTGATGCATGAGCCCACAGCGCCACACCAGGACTCCTAATATATGTGTAATAGGGATCCCCAAGGCAGAGAGGAGAGACAAGGCAGAAAAAAATACGTGAAGAACTCATGGCCAACAATTTTCCAAATGTGATGAAAACTAGAAACCTAAAGATTCAAGAAGCTCAATGAACCTCAAGCATGAAACCAGTTAAAGGACATTTCTGGGGAAATGTCGGCAGCAGCAGACAAGTTTTTAAATCTTGAAACGTCCTCATGAATACAAGAGCAACTAGGAAAGCCATGCCAAAAGCTCATAGACAACAACCACAATTGATCCAGGCCAGAAAAAAATCAAGTAAACTGGACCCTCTTCTCACAGTTTATGTTGTTGTTGTTGTTAAGTGTCATCAAGTCAGTTTCAACTCATAACGACTCTGTGTAGGGTTTCCAAGATTTTAATCTTTGCAGAAGCAGAAAGCTTCATTTTTCTCCCACTGGTGGTTGGTGGGCTCGAACCACCAATCTTGTGGTCACAGTCCAGCGTCTATCCTATGGAGCCCCTGTGCTCCTTCATAGTTTATTGTTGTTGTTGTCAAGTGCCGTCAAGTCGGTTCCAAAATAACTTTAAAATAAGCCCTTCAAACTTAACTAGTTCATAATTGAAATAGTTGATCATTTCTTAGCCAAACTTTTTTGTGTAAAGAAAAAAAAAGTCTCGCAAATTCCTTTTGTTTTATTTTTTAAGTGGAACTGAGAATACATGTCAAAGAGGGAAAAACATTAGATTTAAAGCAGGGGATGTGTTAATAATAAATCTGACCCTTTGTTTCCTATTTTTAAACTATATATTCTATGCCTCCAATACTTTCAACATTATCAAATACATTTGGAATTTTTTTCTAAACTGACTGACAGAAAATACATGCCTACCACCCACCACTGCGAGGGATTCTAGCAGATATTCTGGCAGTAGCTCAAGTACAGGGGGTGCTGTGCATTTCAATACCACTTATAGAAGATGCGACTATTAATGTACACATTGGTGTTAGCCAGCAAATCTCAATAACCCGGTAAGCACGGCATTAAAAAACTGGAAGAACAAAACTATGAAAGCCATCAAATGGACTCTTTGAAAAGAAGGAAAATACTTAGTGGTGTGGTTTGTTACAAAGCCATCAACTACTAAGTCTTGCTAGCTGAATGGTTTTAGATATGTTAGAAAACCATTGTGAGGGAGATCAGTACGTCAAGTTCCAGGCCGAAGAAACAAGTGCTCTGCTCCCTCCAGTTGGAAAATTAAATGTGACAAAACCAGTTCCTATAAATGAATCTCAACTCAGGAAAAACAAACATTCCCAAATTACAGAATCTCTAGTCCTCTCACACTAGCACCCAGGAACCCCAGCAAAAAAAAAAAAACAGTAATCAATTAACCAATAAATAAGGAAAAACCCTCCCTGGAGATCTGCATATTATTCACTGTACAAAAGCTGGCAAGATGGACAAACACTAGCCTCTTCTTGACAGGCTTACACATTGGTTCATTCCCTACCTTTCTGTCTGGAAGCAGGAGACAGAAGACATTAATGTCCCATGACCTAGGGCTTCTAGAACATTCTTTCAGCTGACTAAATCTCCAGGAGCCCAGCGCCAAAGGCTCACTACTCAGTCAGGTCAGGGTGAACTTCTCACACACTACCTTTGAAATTCTACTCTTCCTCTTGCAATAAGTGGAATTCTCAACGAGAATACCTGTTTAGGCCATCGTTAGCTATAAACTAAGGAACTCTTCAGGCGGCACAGTGGTTAAGTGCTCTGCTGCTAACTGGAAGGCAGTGGCTCGAACCTACCAGCCAATCCACGGGGAAAAGATGTGGCGATCTACTTCTCTAAAGATGTACAGTCTTGGAAACTCCATGGGGCAGTTCCACTCTCCCCTGGAGGGACCCTATGAATTGGGATCAACGCTACAGCAACAGGTCAACAGGTTTGATTTTTGGTTTTGTGGGGGTTTTTCTTGCACACACTGAGAGGCACTGAACACAAGGTACTGGCCATGCCAGAGCCACGCCAGCCAAGCAGATGCTAAACTAATAACCAGCAACAGCTCTTTAACCACCTACATGCATGTGAAATATGTCACCACCCACAGGGCAGGGGCTGGAGCGCTGCTGACAGCCTTTGCTGTTTGCAGCCAATTCTACATCTCAATATTAAGCAAAAACTCAGCCGATTCCAGCTAAAGCAATCTGTGGTAATTATCTTATAAGTCTGATGATCATTATACTGGACTGGGTCTCTTTCCCTGGGAACAGATGGAAACCATGCTGTGTGCTTGAGAAGTGAGCTTTCTGCAAACACTTACTTGAAGGGGACGTGGGTGGCTTCTTGGAGGGCTGCCGTCGCTCTGCCTTGGTACTGACAGCCTGCTCGGGAGATGTGTCCAAGTGTTCTTCTGGGCTGAGTGAGTACTGGAACTGCACTGTCCCCGACTCCACCTGCTTCACCTGCCATGAACCACAGTGAGAACAATGATGCCCTGTGAAGGGAGCCTGCACACTCCTTCATCGGCACTCTTCTGTTACAATATCCCAGCCAGGAGCAGTTCACCCAGCACTTAACACGAAGTCTAGGGAAAGCCAAGGATTTCTGAAGTCACAGGTTCTTAGTAATTTTCAAGTAATTTTCTCAGCAGAAAACAATCAGCTGTGGAATTAAAATCCCAGAAAGCTGTATTACTATGGAATGCCTCTTCCACGAGTAAAAATCACAGTATGACTCCAGTTTGAATGTTGGTTTTCTTTCAATTAACCTATGTAAAATTGATTCTGCGTTTTAACACACATAGTTACAAAGTACCACAAATGGGACTGCATTAAAACAATACAAATATATCAGTTTTGGAGGCTACAAGTCTGAAATTAAGGTGCTTTGGGCTTCCCCTTTATAATCATATGCTCCCAACTCGTTTTTATCTTTTGGAGAATGTCAATATAAACAGAGTCATACCATATATAACTTTTTTTTGTAGCTTTTTAATATTTTATTATACTATTACTAGTTCTCAATAACAAATGAAGTTAAGTTCGTTTAAATTTTAGAAGGACAATTAATATTTTCTTTCCTTTTGTATCCTTTTTTTTTTAAGCTTTTATTGTGAATTGAGTGATAGTTCACATGGGAGAACATCAGTTTTACATTCATCCTATCGTATTTCATTTCATTGTAATGATTACAATCCCCTCCATGCGTCATCATTCAACAGCATTTGCTTCCATTCCCTCTGGGGTTTTTTTGTTGTTGTTTTTTTTTGGAGGGTAGGAGTTGGGGGGATGTACCCTGACGTACTCGGGAATATATAACCATTCAAACCAAAGGGTACACCCTGGAAGCCTGTCCCCCAACCGCCCACACACAACCCTTCTCCCTCCCTGAGTCCAGAGTCCCCAACCACTCCATCTCTCCATGTCAGCATCTCTGCCTCCATCTCTGGTATTGCCACCATATAAAACTTTTGAGGCTGGCTTCTTTCATACATGGTGTCAATCAGATTTCTCCAACAGTTGCAAGCAGCAACAGGGCATTCTTTTGTAAGGCTGAATAACATTATGCTATATGCAAGTATAAAGATGAGGCTTTCTACTCCCGTAAAGATTTACACCCTCGGAAACCCTGTACAGGGTCGCTATGGGTTGGAACCAACTCGATGGCACTTAACAACAACAACAACAACATATGCAAGTACTAGAGTCTTGGTGTGGCGCTGTGGGTTAATGCGCCAGACTGCAAAGCCATATGAACTGCAAGGTTGGCAGTTCAAGCTCACCAGTTGCTCCTTGGAAACCCTATACAGGGTCACTAAGGGTCGGAACCAACTCGACGGCACTTAAGAACAATATGGAAGTACCATAGTTTGTTTACCCATTCAACCATCTGAGAACTTTTGGCTTGTTTTCAATTTGGTTGATTATAAACAAAATTTTAGAAACACTGCCATCAAGGTAATTCTAACTCACGGCAACCCAGTGTGTTACAGAGTAGAACTGCACTCCGTAGAGTTTTCTCAACTATAACCTTTATGGAAGCAGATCGCCAGGGCTTTCTTTTGCTGTGCTGCTGGGTGAATTCAAACCACTAGCCTTCAGGTTAGCAGTGGAAAACACAAACTGTGTGCATCATCTAGGAATCTTGTGATTATTACTGTTACGGGTTCAAGTCCCAAAGAAGGATGA
This sequence comes from Chrysochloris asiatica, assembly GCF_000296735.1. Lineage (NCBI taxonomy): Eukaryota > Metazoa > Chordata > Mammalia > Afrosoricida > Chrysochloridae > Chrysochloris > Chrysochloris asiatica. Next base: position 454,708 of record NW_006408943.1, on the reverse strand, counting down.
TGATTACTATAGTGTCCAATTTAGAGAATTTTATTGGCACAACAGACATCTATAGCCGGATGGCAGGAGACAATGAATTCTCCCAGGCCTGCCGAGCCGTAGGGAAATGGCTGCTAGTTTATATATGCTAAGTTCTTGGCTGGGTATCTAGGGGCTTATCTAAAGGAATTTGCTGAAGCAGGGAGTACAGAAGGAAAAACAGCGGATTAGTTCGCTCACATGAAAACTAGATAACAATTACAGGGTCAGTGTGACCGTATGAGTTGGACTAACAATACCATACAGTACCCACCACCTGTGAGGCCTGTTTCTGCCCTATCTGCCTCAAGGCCAGGGGAGCGCTGCCAGTTTTAGAAATTCTGAGTTCTCAAGGAGCTCTATTGTTTCATTACAAGAGCTGAAATGAGACGGTAGTATGCAGGTTTTTGCGTGAATCTAAGTTTTCACCATATTTTACACAAATAACACATGCTGCACATTTTGCCGACCATACAACCCCCTAGTAAGTTATTTTTCAAAGAACACTATGCACATTTTATGTGTGAGTGCACTGTTTCATTAAATATGGTATGCGGAAGTAGGATTGCCGGATCATATGGCAGGCAGACGTTCAATTTCATAAGAAACTACTCAACTGTCTTCCAGAGCATCTGTACCCTTGTTCTTCCCTACCAGGAATGTAAAAGAGCTCTGGTTTCTCCACAACTTTGCCAACAGTCGGTTATCGGCCCAAGTTTTCATTTTAGCCATTCAAATAGGTATATGGTGATAACTCATGGTTTTAATTTATGATTCCCTAATTTATACTTCCTGGAATCCTGGTTCAGTGCTGTTGGTTAAAGCACTGGACCCTAAGGTCGGTTTGAACTACAAGGTCAGCAGTTCAAACTCACCAGCTGCTCCTTGGCAACTCTATCCATGATCACTGAGTCGGAACTGATTTGACGGCACTTTAACAACAACAGCAACAATTTATAGTTGCTGGTTCAAACCCACCAGCCACTCCTCAGAAATCCGACACAGGGTCACTGTGAGTCAGAACCAACTCAAGGACACTTAACAACAGCACCACCAACAAAGGCTAATGATATTGAATATGCTTTCATGCACTTATTCGCAATCCATATATCCCTGTTGGCACTGTTTCTCTCCAAGACTTCTGCCCATTTTTAAATTGGGTTATTGGCTTTCTTATAGGTGAGTTTTGAGAATTATTTAAATACTCTAGGAGCCCTGATGGCCCAGGAGGTTAAGCATTGAACTAATAAACAACAGGTCAACAATTTGAACCCACCAGCTGTTCCACTGGACAAAGATGTGGGAGTCTGCTTTCATAAAAATTTGCTGTTATTAGAGGTCATCGAGTTGTTTCTCTCATAGCAACTGTATGCACAACAAAATGAAACTCAGTACAGTCCTACGTGATCCTCACAACTGTATGCACAACAAAATGAAACTCAGTACAGTCCTACGTGATCCTCACAACTGTATACACAACAAAATGAAACTCAGCCCGGTCCTACGTGAGCCTCACAACTGGTATGTTTGAACCCACTACTATTGCCACTGTGTCAATCCATTATGTTGAGGGCCTTCCTCTTTTCACTCTACTTTCCCAACCATGATGTCCTTCTCCAGTGACTGGTTCCACCTAACAACAGGCCCAAAGTACCGGAGGCAAAGTCTCACCATCCTTGCTTCTAAGGAGCATTCAAGCTGCTCTCCTTCCAAGACAGATTTGTAAAGTTCTTCTGACAGTACATGGTTCTTTCAGTATTCTTCGCCAACACCCTGATTTAAAAGCATCAATTCTTCTATGGTCATCCTTATTCACTGACCAACTTACACATGCATTATGAGGAGACTGAAAATGCCATGGCTTGGGTCAGGTGTACCTTAGTCCTCAAACTGACATCTTTGCTCTTTAACACTTTAAAGTGGTCTTTTGTAGCACGGACTGACAAAAGAACAAACAAATCTGTGTTGGAAAAAATACAATCAGAATGCTCCTTAGAAGCCTGGATGGCAAAACTTCACATCTCATACTTTAGACATGTTATCACAGGAGGGACCAGCCCCTATAAAAGACATCATGCTTGGCAAAGTGAAAAGTCAATGAAAAAGAGGAAGACCCCCAACAAGATGGACTGACACAGTGGCAGCAGCAATGGGCTTGAATGTAACAATTGTTGAGGACGGCACGGGACAGGGCAGTGTTTCATTCTGCTGTGCACAGGCTTGCTGTGAGTCAGAACCAGCTCAATGGGACCAAACAACATAGTGAATGTTATATTTTGGCTTTCAATTACTTAGTTTAATTTTCTGCAGCTTCAGCCTGAATGTGCATATGAGCAACTGATAGTCGGTTCCACCAGTTTGGGCTGATGATATTGAGCTTCTCCATCATCTCTTCCCAACAGATGTAGTCAATTTGACTCCTTTATATTACATTTGGTAAGATAAACATGCATAGTCTCCGTTTATGATGTTAAAAATGGAATTTGCAATGAGTAAGTTGTTGGTCTTACAAAATGCTACCATGAGATCTCCAACATAATTTCTAACACCAAGTCTATATTTTCCAACGAGGGGTCCTTCATCTTTGTTCCCAACTTTTGCATTCCAATTACCAGTAATTATCAATTAATCTTAATTGCATGTTTGATCAATTTCAGACTGAAGAAGTCAGTTGTTATTAGGTGCCATCGAGGCAGTTCCAACTAATAGCCCTCTTATGCACAACAGAATGAAACACTGCTTGATCCTGCGTTAAACTCACAATCGTTACACTTGGGTACACTGCTGCTGCTACTGTGCCAATCCATCTCACTGGGGATCTTCCTCTTTTTCTCTGACTCTTCACTTTACCAAGCGTGATGTCCTTTTCAGGGACCAGTCCCTCCTGATAATATGTTCGAAGAATAAGAGACAAAGTCTGGCCATCCTGGCTTCTAAAGAGTATTCTGGCTGTACTTCTTCCAACACAGAGCAGTTTGTTCTTGTGGCAGTCCATGGGACTCTCACTTGGATCAGTTCTGGAGACTACAAGTCTTCAAGCAAGGTGCTGGCCATGAAGAAGAAGTCTTCAAGTTTTCATTGTCATTAGCTTTAGTGGTTGGTGTGTAAATTTGAATAATAGTGGCATTAACTGGTCTTCCTTGTTAACAAATGTATATTATCCTCTCACAGACAGTGTTGTACTTCAAGACAGATCTTGAATTGCTCTTCTTGATGATGAATGCGATGCCATTCCTCTTCAATTTGTCGTTCCTGGCATAATAAACCATGTGATGGCTTGATTCACAATGGTCATACCAGTCCATTTCAGCTCACTAATTCCTAGGATATTGATCTTTATGCATTTCATTTTTGGCAACTTCCAATTTTCCTAGATTAATGTTTTGTATATTCCACGTTCCGATTATTAAGGGATGTTTGCAGCTGTTTCTTTTCATTTGAGTCTTCTCATTTTGACTGTGCCACATCAGCAAACGAAGGTCTCGAAAGCTTTGTTCTATCCACAACACTAAGGTCAACTCTACTTTGAGGAGGCAGCTCTTTCCTGGTTGCATTTGAGTGTCTTCCAATCTATGGGGCTCATCTTTCAGTACTATATCAGACAACAACACTTCATGGCTATTCACAGAATCTTCAGAAGTAGTCTCCCTTGCCTTCTTCCTAGTCTGTCTTAGTCTGGAAGCTCCAGTGAAATCTGTCCACCATGGGTGACACTCCTGGTACTTAAAATACTAACGACACAGCTTCCCCGTATTACAGCAACACACAAATCATCATAACCTGACAAACTGACAGACAAGTGGTAGCCGTAAAGATTTCCAGCCTTGGATACCCTGTGGGGCAATTCTCCTCTGTCTTCTAAGGTCGCTAAGAGTCTGAAATGACTCCACAGTAGTGGGATTGGGGGAGAGAACAGGAAACCCAAAATATGGAGTCCTGGTGTAGCACTGTAAAATAAGCACTGGACTGCTCTCCGCAAGGTCGGTGGTTCAAACCCACCAGCCACTCCTCAGAAACCTTAGACAGGGTTATTATGGGTCGGAACTTAACAACATACATACATACACATATTCGTATCCCAGCACTCAGTACCTGTGAATGTGACCTTATTTGAAATAAGATCTTTGCAGATGTAATTAGTTACCTGGAGCACGACAGGCTCATAATCCAATATGAAATGGTATCCTTTTTAAAAAGACACCAACAGACAGACACAGATGGAAGGTGGCCAGGTAAAGACAGAGGCAAAGATTGTTAGAGTGATGCATCTACAAACCAAGGGCTGTCAAGGATGGCCAGGAACCACCAAAAGCTAGGAAGAAACAAGGAAGGATTCCTACCCCAGAGGGAAATCATGGCCAGCACCTGGTTGTAGACTTCTAGTCTCTAGAACTGATACATTTCTGTTGTTTTACGCATGGCGCTGTAGGACAGGTACTCAACCACAGGGCTGGATTGAACTGCAAAGATCGGCGGGTCAAACTCACCAGTCACTCCTCAAAAGCCCTCTATAGGGTTGCTATGAGTAGGAACCGACAACAGCACACGACGACAGCAGCAGGTTGTGGTACGTGGCTACAACAGCACTAGGAAACCAACAGATCATACGACCTGCAAATGATTTCTCCCAGTCTACGCAACCAATCTTTTCATTCTCTTAACATTATCTTAGAAAAAGGAAAGTGTCAATTTAATGAAGTCCAATTAATCAAGATTTCCTTTTATGAATCCTGCTTTTGGTGTCATGCCTAAAAATGATTTGCTTAAACCAGGTTTGGAGACAAATATTTTCTTCCAAAAGTTATGAAGTTTCATGTTAGTATTTAGATCCATGTTCACTTTGAGTCCATTTTTGCATATGGTATAAAATGTAGGTCAAGGTTGGTTGTTTTCATTTGAGTGGCCAGATGTTTTTGCACCACCTGTTGAAAAACTGTCCTTTCTCCATCGAATTGCTTTTGTAACTCTCTCAAAAATCAGTTGTCATATTTGTGTGATTTTTTTTTTACTGGACTCTATTTATCCCATTAATCTATGTGCCAAGCCCTTCTGGTGTGGCACGGAGGGTTAACGTGCTGCACTGCAAAGTCGGTGGTTCCAGTTTACCAGCTACTCCTCGGAAACCTTACATAGGGTCACTCTGAGTTGGATCCGACTTGATGGCTCTTAACAACAACAACAACTATTCTATTCCAATATTCTATATGCCAAACCCTTCTATATTGGTTATGACAGTTTTAGGACATGTCTTAAAATTGTGAAGCATGATTCTCACAACTGTATTATTCTATTTCAAAACTGTTCTTGGGTCTTCCAGTTCTTTTGCTTTTCCATAAACATTTTGGAATCAGTCTATCTATATCTACTATATATTGTAGTTGTTGTTAAGAGCCAGTGAGTCGGTTCCGACTCATAGTGATCCTGTAATGATTTTCTGAGGAGCAACTGGTGAATTTGAACCACTGACCTTGTGGTTAGCAGTCTGGTGCTTATCCTACAGTGCCACATCAGGACTCCATATACTATATATATAGCACTAAATAACAACAATAGCACTTAATAATGACACTTAGCAACACTTAACAGCACTTAACAATGTATATACATATATATATTGTTGATGTTAAGTGCTATCGAGTCAGTTCCAACTCATAGCGATCCGGTATACGGTTTCCAAAGCTTTTTTCTTAAATCTTTACGGGAGCAGAAAGACTCATCTCTCTCCTGCAGAATGGCTGACAACCTCGAACAGAGGACCTTGTAGTTTGTAGTCCAGTGCTTATCACATGGAGCCATATCTTGTTAAATCCTTTGGCGAATGCTGATATTTTTGCTTTAGCAGGAATCAAGCCAGTTAGGTTCAGGGTACAATTTTCCTGATAGCGGTTTCAATGTCAGTTCCATTTTCAAAGTCTGTGCAATGCTATCCAGATCTCTCCTGCACATGTGTCACCCAGCAGGCTACTAGAGACTCGGCAGTACGAGCCCATGGCTTAGTTTCCATAACTAAAGACAGTCTTTTGTATGCTGTTTAAGGTTAGACTCACAAATCTGCAGCTTGTGGGTTAGTCTGGGATTTCATAAACACCTTTAAGGGGTTCTTTCTAAGCTCCCCACCTCTACAAGCTCCAAGTACTTTCCAGTCCTCGGGGCTGTCCTTTTCAATGCTCCGATCAGACAGCTGGGATTTCATTATCCTGTCTCCCGCACACATCCCACGACTGTTCCTGAATCCAAGGCCAAGCAGTGGGAGGACAAAGTGCTTTTTTAAAAGAAGGACAGAGTGTATAGAAGAGCTAAAGATCTCATCAATCATGTCAGGCAGTCAATATACAATGTCTAAAACTGGAGCTAAGAAACAAACAGCCGGAGCATGTTACTAGAAAACAAACATAAATATGAGTTGGAACTGACCTGATGACAATCGGTTTTTGTTTTGCTTTGTCTTTTAATCTTAAGCACAGTTAAGAATTGAAAGTGGGTGCCTCTGCGGAGGCAAATTTTTTAAAAAGATGATCAGTTACTTAAGGAGAAATTGTTCAGGAAAGAAAACATAATCATAGCACGTTAATTAGCTTCACAACAACACTCAAATAACCATAATACCATAAACTCTAATATTGATTCAGGGAGCATAGAGGTTCTGTAGGATAAATGCTGGACTAGGAACTGCAAGATAGGTGGTTTGAGCCTACCAGCCACTCTGTGGGAGAAAGATGAGGCTTTTTGCTCCCACAAAGATTTACAGCCTCAGAACATTATACAGGGTGGTTATGAGTCAGAACCAATCTGATGTCACTTAACAACAACGTTTATTTAGTTAAAAATTATGGAATATTTATAATTACATATTTATAGTCTCCCTGGATCAAATTCTATTTTCCATACACCCAACCATTCTATGGGAACCAGGATAATTTTCCTAGAATATATGTTGGTGATGTCAAGTTAGTTCCAACTCACAGCAACTCTATATAGAGTTTCTGAGAAGCGACTGACTTGGTGGTTCAAACCCAATTTGCAGTCCCACTGCATATCCTTCAATAGATGTTCAAGAATTAACTAAGGGATCAGGTCAGGGCAGAGAAAGCAAGCAAAGACAAGAGTGATATCTAGATTTCCAACCTGCCTACCTATAAGATGTTGGCATTGTTATAAAACATAAGAGCAAAGTATGAGCTGACTTTATAGCATAGAAAAGTGAACCAAGTTTGTGAGTTGCTGCTGTTGTTGTTGTTACATGCCGTTGAGTCGATTCCGACCCATAGCGACCCTGTATAGGGTTTCCAAGGAACAGCTGGTGAGCTTGAACCACCAACCTTGCAATTCAAATGACTTTGTAGTCTGACACATTAACCCACAGCACCAGTTAATTATAGCGTACTGGTTTATTTAGAGTAGTGGTTCTCAACCAGGGGCAATTTTTCCTGCCTGGAGGCATTTGGAAGGAGCTCTGCTGGCACTGTAAGATAAGCACTGGACTGCTAACCACAAGATCTGCAGTTCGAGCCCAACCGCCACTCCTTGGGAGAAAGATGAAGCTTTCTGCTCCAGTAAAGATTTACAGCCTTGGAAACCCTACACGAGGTCACGATGAGTCAGAATCAACTTGATAGCAGGTTTAGGTTTGGGGTGAAGGCATCTGTCAATATCAGGAGACACTGTGGGTTGCCACAATTGGTGGGGTGCTACTGGCAAACAGCCTCCAGTGTGCGGGGCAGCCCCCAGCAACAGAGATCTGACCCAAAATGTCAACAGAAATGCTGATTTGCAAGTTGCGTTCCTAGTAAAAACTGGGACTATTTGATATATTTGGGGCCTTAAGATAGTCGAGCGGTCAAAAGACTCAGGCTACAACATACTTTAAATACTTAAAAAGGAAAGTAGATGTCGAGGTATAGCAAGCCTACAATTAAACAGGATAAAACAAATCTTTATTTAGACACAGAGAATGGCAACGGCTTCAGGATTCCTGATGGCCACTTTATAATAAAGACTTAAACTAGACCATGTGGGAATGCAGCCAAACATGGCCCCGTAATGAAAGAGATTATTTAGAATAAGAAAAGCTGCACCATCAGCTGCTCCCTTACTCAGGTCCCGAAAGCCCATAAGTAACAACACTGGAGAGGATCCTGCTTGGCACTGGAGTCAGCACCCAGGTAAAATACTGAACTAGTGGACATAGTCCTTCTACCTCACACAATGAGACAACTGAGCCTGAAATGTGCACTGCAGAAACAAATCGGGACATATTTCAGGAGTGTAAAAAGATGAATCAAAATAAAACAAAAGTCCTGCCAACCTCAGCTAGCACAGGGCTCTTATCCAAGGTCACTATGGAAGAGCCCCAGGGCCATGGGCAGGCAGGGGATGTGACCCTCACACACACTTCCACAAGTACTGCCCTACTTTCTTTCTGTTTTCCTCGCCATGCTGTTTCCGAACATCATTTAGAGGAACGTCTTACCTACTCTGAGGTTATCAAGAATCATGTCAGACTTACAAAGAAAACTAGTTTTTGTTAATACGATTTTATTCTTGCTTTTTTTTTTTCCCACTCCCCATTTCCCTCTTCCTCCAGCACCTGGTAATCTCTAACCTACTTTCTGTCTCGATTTATTTGCCTATTTTAGATATTTCATAAAAAAGGGATCCTACGATATTTGTCCTTTTCAAATACTGTATGAGATCACTGTTATTAAACGTCAAGACCAGGTTTTCTCACAAAGAGAAACACTATCTGATGGCTTCCGGGGGCAGGGAGGGAAAGGTGGCAGATCATTAACTAGAGTGGTGTTGTTGCTGAGTTGCTTCTAACTCATAGCGGCTCTGTAGAGGGTTCCTGAAGAGCAGCTGATGGGTTTGAACTGCCAGCCCTGTGGTTCGAAATCCAGTGCTGATCCTACAACACTGCACCAAGATTAGAGACTCGACACGTATTAACACGCGTGAAGGGTTAGTGAAAAATGGTAGCGGCAAAGGAAAACACTAGAAGAAGTACAAGCGTTAAAGGCAGCATATAAGCAATCCAGCAATTACAGCAGTCTACAAATGGGAGAACAGATGGACATGCTAACTGGACAGGTGTGGGAAGAAGAATGGGATTCTAGCCACAACTATATATATATATATAGGTTTTATAGATGATATGTCTACCTGTGTATTTACCTATCCTGCAAATATATCCATGAATACAGTAGAGCACACAAGAGGCAAAGTTATGAAAACTTAGCCATAACCAACTTCTTAAATGAATGAGTCACTGGACCTGAAGAATCAGGACCATGGTGGTCTCAGGGGACACCAAGGTAAATTGGCATACCATAGTACACAAAGATAATGTTCTACCATCCTACTTTAGTGAGAGTGACTAGGGTCTTTAAAACTTGAGAGCAGCCATCTAAGGTACAATGACTGGTTTCTCCCTGTCTGAGGGTAAGAAGAGTGAAGAAAATTAAAGACTTGTGGTAATAATTATTCCAGTGGACTCAATTCCAACCCCTGAGACCGGAAGATGGTGTCCAGCTACCACTACTGACTGCTCTGAAAGCTATCACATTAGAAGGTTCTGGATAGAGTGAAAGAAAACCGTAGAACAAAACTCAAAATAATTTTTTAAAAAAAAGAGATTCACTGGTCTGACAGAGACTGCTGGAACCCTCAAGACAACGGCCCTTAGTCAGTCACCCTTCAGGCCTAGAGATGAACTCACCTCTAGGGCTCAAGTTTCAGCCAGATCACAGACAGGCCTGTAAGGTGAACAGTAGCATTAGGGATGCATGCATTCCTTAGAATTATCAAGCATCTGAGATCAAAAAGGCAGTATTTCCCCTAAAACAAAGCTCAGAAGGCCAGAAGGGTTAGGAAAAGAATAGGAATGGAATCAGGAATCACAGGGAAGAGGTGGGATTAGTAATGTTACATTGTGGAAATTACAACCAGTAACATGAAACAAAATGCATATGTGTGTGTGTATCTGTACCTATATAGATATATGGAGCTCTGGTAGCGTAGTGGTTACGAATCAGGCTGCAAACCCCAAGGTCAGCAGTTTGAAACTACCAGCTGTTCCACGGGAGAAAGATGAGGCTTTCTGCTCCTGTAAAGATTTACAGCCTCAGAAACACTATACAGAGTCGCTATGAGTCAGAACCAACTCCATGGCACATAACCACCACCATATATATATATATATATTATAGTGTTATTAAGTGCTGTTGCATTGTTTCTGACCTATAGCTACCCTGCATAGGAGTGGCTAGTGAGCTTGAACCACCAACCTTGCAGTTCAAACTGACTTTGCAGTCCAGTGCATTAGCCCACAGCACCACACCAGAACTCCATAAGGGAACACCCGTCCTAGGTGGTTATATGCCTTGCAGTCAATTCTGACTCATAGCAACCCTGCATAGGATTTCCAAGGCTACAAATCTTTACGGAAGCAGAAAGCCTCATCTTTCTCCTGCAGAATGGCTGGTAGTTTCGAACTGCTGACCTTGAGGTCAGCAGCCTGACTCGTAATGATACTAATAATATATATATATGTATATACACATATACATATGGAGTACAGTAGCTCTGTAGAATAAACACTAGACTGCGAACCACAAGGTTGGCAATTTGAGCCCATCGGTCATTCCACATAAGAAAGATTAGGTTTTCCGCTCCCGCAAAGATTTACAGCCTGGGAAACCCAACACAGGGTTGCTCTGAGTAGGAAGCAACTTGATGGCACTTTACAACATATAATTGTATATATTTTGTTTGTTGTTGTTAAGTGCCATCAAGTCAGCTCCGACTCTTAGTGACCGCGTATAGTGTTTCTGATGAGTGGCTGGTGGGTTTGAACCACCTACCTTGCAGTTCAAACTGACCTTTTATCCTACAGCGCCTTTTCTAACTTCACTCAACATCATGGCTTCTAGATTCTTCCATGCTGTGGCATGATTCAGAACTTCATTCCTCTTCTTTATGGCTTATAGCTGAGTGATAATCTACCATATATATGTTTGTTTGTTTTTTTGCTTCATCCATTTATCCGCTGATGGACACTGGGATTGTTTCCATCTTTTCACAACTGCGAATAATGTACTTGCATTCCTACATTGGGGTTTAGAGACAGCTTCAGCTCAAAAAACAGTTTTATACAGAATGTCTGCCATAAGCATTGTGTTGTTCTAAAAGTGATATGGGATTCAACTGACAAAACCAATTTGAAAGATTAGAGAGAGAATTTAGGGGGCAGTGAGTTAGTGGGGATGGAATCATGCAGAAAAGGAGGTAAGAGCTAGTTGCACAGAGTTCAGTCATGACTGATGGAAATGAGCAACATGTTATGAATAGCAACCAAGTTTCTTGCACAGTGGATTCTGACCTGAGTAGGAAAAAGGCAAAGTCGGCCCATTCAAAGATGGCAGCTGACACACATTCCAAGTGGTGGTGCGTTCGGCAGTTTCGGCACCTTTGCATCAAAGTCTCTGAATAGTATGCATAGAAGAAAATACTGTACTGGTGTGTATTTTCTTATGTTTATCCTCAACAACGAAGAGCAAAATAATTTTTTAAAATAAAAATCACCTCAAAAAAATTGAAAAAAACAAAACAAAACAGGAGACTCCCAGCTTGTGGCCCAGCCTGTGAACAGTGGGTATGAAGGACAAAGTCACAAAGACAAGCCAGTCTAGAAGCAGGACCACCCAGCTTCCCCACAGTTCTCGTTCCACAAAAAAATCCACCGGCAGAGGTTCACACAGACCCCATTCTCGAACACACGTGCCAAGTGCTCCCAGTATACTTTGTAAAGACACACACAGCAGTGCTTCTGAGTGTGTGCCGTGAGTGTGTGCAGGAGATTACAAGGCCCGAGGTAAAAGTGGCCCCGCTGATTCTGCACTGACAGGTGCGCAACACCAGGCTCAGCATTGCAAGGGAATCACTCCCATGACGTGAAAATGTCTTCTTCATGAAACATCTGTGAACGTTTTTGTCAGCTTCTAGCCTCACTGGGGAAGAAACACACTTAAAATGATACAACTCACCTCTTCTGAGCTCATGCTGGCTGAGGGCACCTTGTAGACCAGACAGTGTGAGGGGCCGGGAAGGGTCCCGCCCTGCAGGGCTAAGGTCACCCGCCCAGAGGTGGCGTCCAGCCTGGGGCTCCAGACGGCCCAGCGAACCATGTGCATTCCTGCCAAGTTGGACAGCGAAGTGACAGATGCTGCCTAGAAGTGAAACACAGCACACCAGGGCATGAGTCACCACAGCCATGGGGACTCAACCTTGCTTTCAGACTCAAAATTTACCTAGAGAGCTCAGTGTGAGTAACACCGATGGTTTGCAGTTGACTACTAACCTCAAAGGAGCCTTGGTTACGTGTTGGGCTGCTAACCATAAGGCCAGCAGTTCGAATCCAACCAGCTGCTTTGCGGGAGCAAGATGAGGCTTTCTGCTCCACAAAGATTTATAGCCTAGGAAACCCTATGAAGACAGGGTTGCTATGAGACAGAACTGACTCAATAGTACACAACCACCAACCCACCACTAACCTCCAGGTTGGAGGTTTGAAACCAGCCAAGAAAACCCTCAGGAGCACAGATTTATTTGGGAGGCGTCAAAATCAACACAATGGCAATGAATTTGGTTTTCATCAGTTCCACTTGACAAAAGAAGGAACCATGGCAGGAGGGCAGAGCACCCATCGCAGAGCCCACCTATACCAGGACCCCCTTCCCATGCAGACGTATCTCCTTCTGAGACTCCAGCTGCAATCCCTGTGAAGGATGCTCACGGGTGCTTCGAGAGCAAGGCCACTTTTATGGTTCCCCTGCTCCCACAGGGATCTTCCTGCTGGCTGGTACACAGTCTGTACTTAATCCATTAGGAAAATACTAGGAGCAGCACTTTGTGTTAGTGATTAGAAACTCTGTAAGGAAATGAAGACTATGCGGGGATATTCAATTTCAGGCTGTGAGCACACAGTTTCTTGTTGAAAGTGGGGCATTTTCTACACGTGACTTCGTATGTAATTGTGCAATCGATCAGCTGAAATTTCATCTGGCATCCCACTTCTCACCTTCTCTACCGCTAAGGCCAAATAAAAAGGAACGAGGACATACAAAAAACCCGCAGGATACGTGTGCCACGTTCATAGTCAGGCGTTTTTACAAATAAGGTGTCAGGGCTCGACTCAGCACAGCATTTTAAAGTGATCACTTTTGTCCATGTATTTAAAGAGAAGCAAGTCGGGCACTGAAATTCCCAACCAGCTTGGCGATGAGGTTTGTGATTTCCTGTCACAGTCCATTCAAGGAGATTTCAGGGATGAGCTGTCTGGATCTGGGCCTGCCTGACCGCTGGGCAGGCTCCTCAGGAAAATGGAGAGTAGGAGCATCACCGGGGAAGGTAAATTTTCTGCCTAAGACCAGGATTCATGCCACACCAGTCAGGTCGGGGGCCGGGAGGCGCAATCTCCACCCCAAAGAGCACTAACCAGCACGCAGACTGAGCAGTTCTGCCCAAGCCTTCTGCCCAGCCTTCTGCCTGACAAAGGGAAGTGGCAGCCAGGCCTGCCTTGGACCAAGTCACATGTGTTGGGGTAGAAATGCCTCGAGGTTTTCAGTGGCTATTTTTCTGAAGCAGATCGCCAGGTCTGTCTCCCAAGGCGACTCTGGGTGGGCTCAAACCTCCAACCTGTTGGTTAGTATCCAAGCACTTATCTGCTTATCTGCTTGTGCTTCCCAGGGTCTCCGAGACCAAAGATGGTTGTTGTTAGTAGTTGTCGGGTTAACTCTGACTCGTGGCGCCCCCGTGCGTGCAGAGCTGAACTGTGCTCCACGGAGTTTTCAAGACTGGAACCTTTTGGAAGCACATCAACAGGCTTGTCTTCCAGAGCAGATGCCTATGGGTGGTTTTGATTACAACCTTGTAGGGCAGCAGTTGTGCATTTGTGCCCCCTGGGAACTCATAAAACAAAGGCAGTAGGAGTAAAAATAAGTGAGTGTTGCTCTCCTTGGGCCGCAGACAAACAGACATCCAGGACTCTCTGGGTGGGAGATGAGAGTAGGCGGAGTGAAGAAGAATGGGGCCCCTGGGTCTGGGTGTCTCTACAGACCAGGCTGAGCTGAGGCCAGTTCCTCATGGATGGACCTTTCCAGCTGCACCCTGTGATCACAGACAGGCAGTGTCCCAAAGGAGGAGCCAATCACTCCTGGAAAAGTATCAGAGTCCCACCTGCTGGATAGGTGAACAGCACCTAGGCAGGGAAAGGACCGGATGTACTGGGAGCCAAGAGGCAGCAGGGGTTCCAGCAGTTGTAGGCAAGGCTGGCAGCGTCACAGCCGGAACAAAGACAAATCCCCACATGTGCTACAGGACTGCTGGCATCTTTGAAACAAATAGTTCTGTAAAGTTTGGGAATGACTGTTCTGAATCCCTGCCCAGCTCATGTGCAAATACAGAAATGAAGGCGGAGCTTGCTTCTTCCAAGTTCCACTCCTGACTGGGTCTGACCCATTCCATTCCACCCTAGTACAGCTTTCACAGCCACACAGGGAAACTCCAGTTTAGAATTAATGTCTCTTCCCAAAGTTGTCATCATAGCTGAGGCCATTGGTCCTCAAACCATCCACTTCAGCAGGGCTCTGTCTGATCCTTCTCCGGAGCTGAAGTTTAGCTCACAAGCTAGGCAATTACCACATGTGTGGTGGAGCATGGGTGTAGGTCCCTGTCAACTCAATTAAGAAAACACCCACATCCCTCAGTCCTGTGGGTACAGGTACTTTTCAGAAAAGTCACACAGCCAAGCACATGGCTCTGCCACACTTTCAACATTCGCCACATGTACAACAGCATCTGTCACGTCCCCATACAGCTAGATTATAAAACAGTACTGAGCACATCAGGCTGCTAACCTCAAGGTCAGCAGTTTAAACTACCAGCTGTTCCGGGGGAGAAAGATGAGACTTTCTGCTCCTGTAAAGATTTACAGCCTCAGAAACCCTGTGCAGGGTCGCTGTGAGTCAGAACCGACTCCACGGCACATGACCACCACCACCACACCAAAATCTATGGGATGCAGCAGAGGCATAAGAAGTTGATCACAAATCTACCGCTCTTTAAAAGTAAAATGACTATGAATATATTTGGTACACTGGCTACTAAAAGGGAAAAACAAAACAAAAAAATAACGATTGGGCTCCAATAACATTTAGATTATTTTTGTACAATGGCCTTCTCTAATTGAATATAGAAGGTTATTACAGGATCAAAACTGACAAAAATAAAAATGTTTACAGATTTCATGAGACTAATGCAACTCTTTTGGGTTTAATTTTTCAAATTAGGTGAGTCCAATACCTAATCTTCCCAATCCAGAGTTGTTTTTGGTCTTTGGATTCTCAATCAATACAAATTTCTTCCATGTGGAGTATCTGGCAGTTACATTAAATATCTATTCTCCTCTGTTTTGTTTTTAACAGCTCCAACCAAAGAGATGGTTAGTGAGCTATTGATCAGTCCTTCTCAAAGACTTCAGGGGCATCATTAGGGACTGGAGAGGCAGCTCAATTGCCATATGATCACCCTGCATTCTCTCAGGAGCAGCCCGTGGCGGTGCCTGCAGATGAAACCTCCCTGGCCTGCTCCAGTGAGGTCAGGTACACCAAAGCACGTGGATGGCGCAAGAGCAATTATGGAGTTAGGCAGGATAAGGCTTTACCCATGAGTGACTTCAGGAGGCTGTGGCTGGTGCAAAACATTTAATGACTGGCTATTAGCCAAAAGACCCAGAGACCAGCGGTTCCAACACACCCAGAGGTGCCAGGGAAGAAAAGTCTGGTTATCTACTTCCAAAAAGTCAGCCACTGAAACCCCAATGGAGTACAGTTTTACTCTGACATACACAGGGTCTCCATGAGACCAGATCAAATCTAGCTTGCTTGTGTTTATTAGTGACTTCAGCTACTTTGTAACTTCTTACCTTGGCAGTATGCCAGGCACTGTAATCTCAATTCAAACCTCATAACCACTGTGAAATGGCAACCACATGTAAATCATACAAGGATAAGCAAGAACATGGTCCACTCAGGAAGATGACCCCAATGCACAGCCCACGGTCTTGTCCCTATGCATGGCCCAGGGTTCTGCCCCTAATGCATGGTGCAGGGTCCCAACGCCAATGCATGGTCCAGGATTCTGACCCCTATGCATGGCCCAGGGTCCTGCCCCTATGCATGGCCCAGGGTCCTGCCCTTATGCACGGCTCAGCGTTCTGACCCCAATGAGTGGTGCAGGGAGTTCCTTCTGGGGGCAAAGCCAGGTGTCCACACCTGCGTGGGCACTGGCAAATCAGAGATCAGAGACGAGGCCAAGCCCAAGGCTCATTTCCGATGCCGTGTTACCCAGCATTCGCACTGAAGATACTGGATTCTTGACTGTTGAAGTACACATCACAGGCCTAAGGAATGGGTACCTACCCAGGTAAGGAGTGAGGGGAGACACAGGTATCATGACCAGGGTCCTTACCTCCTCATGGAAGAACTCAAGGAGTCCAGGGGGACCGGAGCGATGCCACTGAGTAAAGCAATTCCAAATGTTGTAGGGGAAACTCAGGAACCAGACCCCAGCCTAAACTTATTTGCTCCATCAGAAGGAACGACTGTATGCCAAGACCTTCTCCAAATGAGACACACCATGGCCTGGGCAATTGTTGTAGGCCAATTTCCTTCATACACATTCATAGTGGAAAAGGAAACCTGAAAACCCAAAATCAAACCCATTGGCACTGAGTCAATTCTGACTCAGTGTCACACTACAGAAATGGGTAGAACTGCCGCTTAGGGCTTCCAGGCTGCGATTCTTTAAGGAAGCAGACAGCCACATCTTTCTCCTGCAGAGTAGTCAACAGGCTCCAACCACCAATGTTTCAGTTAATAACCACCCCTAATAACATGCAATTAAAGTGATTTAATTCATCAAGCAGTATAGACAGGTCACTTAAAAGCAATAGTTCCATTTCATCCCACTGAGTAACTGAACAGATACAGGAGCAACAAAGAGAAACTGGGGAAAGTTTTACAGAAAGTTACATCACCTTGAATGACTTCATATAAGCCAGGGTGTTTCCAGCCCTTTGCTTCTCTTGGCACAGCAGACATCCAAGCAGCAGAGAGATTGGCACGAGTTGGAAGGTGTGACCATGTTATTTTAAGCCACCTAATGTGTGGGGCCCTGGTGGGACAGTGGGTTAAGCATTGGGATTCTACCTGAAAGGTCGGAGGCTCACACCCACCAGATGCTCAGAGGAAGATCCGAGGAAGAAGGGAGCGGCAACTTGCTTCCATCCAGATGTGCAGCCTTAGAAATCCTCTGAAGCAATTCTACTCTGTCCTATCGGGTCACTGTGAATTAGAATCAACTCGAAGACAGTGGGATTCTGGTAGTGTGTGGAAATGTGTCAAAGCAGCCACAGGCAAGCAATACGGTGGTGAAAGAAACAAAAGTAGTGACTGCCAGTGAGGGGTGGGAACGGACTGGAGGGGGCGGAGTGAACCTGCCAGAGGAAAGAGATGTTCTGCATCTTGAGCATGACAGTGGCTGCACAGATGCACCCATTTATCAAGACTCTCTGAAAGACCACTTGAGACTTGTACACATCACAGGACGTAAATTTTACTTGGAGCACAAAGAAGAGCCATCGCTGAAGTTCCTGGGCCCAGATCCCTTCTTGGCTTCCCAGAGCCTTGGCAAATCCACTCTGTAAGAGACGAGTGTGCAAAGGCAAAGACGTGGGGCAGCTTAGCAGGTCTTCAGGTGCTCTCAGAATGTCTCCACCTGACTTGCTGCCAGGTACTGGTGTCCCAGGCTGGTT
The DNA here is from genome assembly GCF_000296735.1 of Chrysochloris asiatica. Classification (NCBI taxonomy): domain Eukaryota; kingdom Metazoa; phylum Chordata; class Mammalia; order Afrosoricida; family Chrysochloridae; genus Chrysochloris; species Chrysochloris asiatica. The sequence goes on along the minus strand of NW_006408943.1, from coordinate 436,821 downwards.
TCATGTTCTAGGATCCTCACCAACAAAGCCCAATGAAAGAGAGAGCAGAGATGACCAACTCTGCATTGGAGAGTAAGAGGACGTATGCTCTAGGGTACACAGGCATCCAATATCTAAGGGACTAACAAGGTGAGCTATTACCACAGTAACACTACAACAGGATGACGTCCCCACCCCCAGACGTTTCCTGAAACAAGAGAAAATCCTGGAACCAAGGAAAGGCAGGAAATCGTCAGCTGATCCCCAGAATGAAACCCCAGGCAGCTTCTGAGTAGGGTCAATGACAAGAGCGCCTCCACCATCCACTTCAGTCCACCAGTTACAAAGCCTGCCTCCACAAGGAGTAAGAAATAACACCAGCTCCACATTGAACCCACACTTGCCAAAGTGGCCAAACTGAAGGTGTTTCCAGCAGGTGATGCTGGCCTGTCATCTGTTTGGGCAGTGATGGGAGCTGTTTCCTTATTCTCTTAGAAGAAGCCAGGCTGGGCAGAAGCCATGAGAAGTGGTCTCAGAGGGTCAGTGTTGCTGGGCCCATCTCCAGTACGGCAAAGGCATGCTGTTCCTACTGTGCTGAAGTCAGAGTGCAGCCAGCAGTACACCTCAGACCCCTGGGCCACACTCAAACATGAAGACCCACTGCGCATGGAGTCTGGAACCCGGAGTGATTTCACTACACCAAAGGCGTGATGGAAGCCAGGAAAAGCTTACTTTGGACAGGAGAAAGCCAACATTCAGCACAAGGAGAAGACTTGGCACCAAGGTTGTCTCTTCTTTGGCAACCTCCAGTTAAAACATTTCACATACAGAGATGGTTCTGAACTTAGCCAGGCCCTGTCTTCTTTGAGGAGCCTATGATGGCAAAATCGTCGAGTTGCAGCAGATGAAGATAGGTATGAGTCGGAACCGACTCCAAGGCACATAACAACAACAAAGCTAACTTTGAATACATAACCCAATCTCATCTAGTCCTAAATTTACTAAAACATTCCTACTCACATATCCACTATCAGCTAATCCCTAAACCTAAGATACCAGTGCATTGTTGGAAACTCTCCAGCTGGTAACCTGACTGGAACCTGCACCATGCTCTGGAGGAAGTGGTAGCTGTTAGCTGACATCAAGTCAGTTCTGACTCGTATACAACAGAACAAAATGCCACCAGGTTCTGAACCAGCTTCATAGTCACTGATCTGCTTGAATCCATTGCTGAGGTCACTGTGGATACTGAGCGACATCCAACATAGGGGCTCAACCCTCCAGTACTACATTGGACAATGTCCTCCAACCCGGGGAAGGAGGTCAGGGTTAGCCCCAACTTTGAAAGATCCAAGGAAACCCTCAAAACATCTGTATTTCCACATTGTTGTTGTTGTTGTTAGGTGCCATCAAGTCGGTTCCGACTCACACTGACAGGACACACAACAGAACGCTCCCCTGCCTAGTCCTGTGCCAATCTCACATTGTTTTTCTGTTTAAGTCCACTGTGCAGCCACTGTGTCAACCCATCTCACTGGGAATTCACCACTTTGTCATTGAGTCTCCACTTCAACATGCTTGACATCCTTCTCTAGGGACTGGTCTCTCTGACGACATGTCCAAAGTGCAAGAGACAAAGTCTCATCCTCCTCAGTTTTAAGATGCAATCCAAACATACTGCTTTCAAAAGAGATTTGTTTATTCCTCTGGAAGTCATGGAACTGCCAATATTCTTCGCCAACACCATAATCCAAACGCATCAATTCTTCTCTAGTCTGCTTTTTCATTGTCCAGCTCTCACATGCCTATGAGGTGATTGAAAATCCCATGGCTTGAGTCAGGTGCACCTTAGTCCTCTCAAAGTGACATCTTTGCTTTTTGACACTTTAAAGAGATCTTGCCTAATGCAATATGTCCTTTGATTTCTTGACTGCTGCTTCCAAAGAGTGTTGATTGTGGATCCAAGCAAAATGAAGTCTTTGACAACTTGAATCTTTTCTTCATTTATCATGATGTTTATAGGTCCAGTTGTGAAATTTTTTTGTATTCTTTACTTTGAGGTGCAATCCAGACTGAAGGCTGTATTCCTGAGTAAGTACTTGAAACGTCCTCTTTGCTTCCAGCAAGCAAGGTTGTATCATCTCCATAATGCAAATTGTTGGTGAGTACTTCCTCCAATTCTGACACTGTGCTCTTCTTCATATAATCCAGCTTCTCAGATTATTTCCAAGTAATAGGAAATTTAAATTTAGGCAATTTTAGGAGTAAATCCTAAACAAACGCAGAGTATCTGAAATATGCCGCACGGATATGTTCCAGTCCCTTCCTCACAGAAAACATGCACACTCTTGTCAAATGAATGTGTTTTATTCAAAGAATCCTAGTAAATTAATAAATAAAAATAAGCTAGATCTTTACTGCTCAGAGACTTGGGAAAAGGAGCTATTGTTCCACATTACTTACAAGAAAACGACTGTTTTCACCCCCTGAAAACCTCTGGGAGATTTATACTATTCTGGAATTAAAAAACAGCTAAAGAGACTGGGTATTTCTGCAGCTCTGCCTTCATCCACTCCATTCTCTTCTGCTGGGGGAGTTGACTCTGTGAGCATCCATGCAATCAACTACCAGTGGCAGGTGCCTGTACTTACACAGCTGACAGCATCCCGTGATGATCTAATACAACTGCACTGTCCCCACAGCCTCAAAATCACAGAGGAGTTGTTTCCTTTGGCTCTTCTTAGCTCATCAAAAGACAAATTGCAACTATAAGATGGCAAAATGTCAATGATAAATATTTTTCTAAATGGATGTGTCGTCTCAAAACTTATTCCAAACTTGTTTTTAAAGACGACACAAATCCGCTCAGCCTTGGGTGTTTGGGCATAAATTGGGGATGACATTGAGCTATTGTTCTCATTGGTCCAGATGGTCTCTCACCAAGCTGCACACACAGTTTAATGATGAGTCTTTCCACAAAGGAAGCTGAGACTTTTTGCTGCTGGTGTGAAGTATGAAACCCAGAAAACCATGACCTGGCCCCTTTGAGTTGTTCGGGCACTAGAAATAAAGCAACATGTTGTTGTTGTCAGGTGCCATCGAGTCGGAACCGACTCATAGAGACCCCATGCACAGCAGAACGAAACAATGTCCGATCCTAGGCCAACCTCACTACCGCTTCCACACTTGGCGCCATCAATGATGCCACCTGGCTGATCCATCTCGTTGGGGGTCTTCCTCTTTTTCTCTGACCCTCCACCTTACCCAGCATGACATCCTTCTCCAACGATTGTTTCCTCCAGATAATATGTCCAAAGTAGGAGAGACGAAGCTTAGCCATCCTGGCCTCCAAGGAGCACTCTGGCTGCACTTCTTCCAAAACAGATCTATTGGTTCTTTTGGCAGTCCATGGCACTTTCAGTATTCTCCTCCAACACCACAACTCAAAGGCATCAATTCTTCTACGATCCTCCTTATTCACTGTCCAGCTTTCGCATCCATATGAGGCTATTGAAAACACAATGGCCTGGCTCAGGCGCACCTTAGTCCTCAAGCTGACATCTCTGTTCTTCAATACTTTAAAAAGTTCCTGTGCAGCAGATTTGCCCAGTGCAATACGTCGTCTGATCTCTTGACTGCTGCTTCCTCGAGTGTTGATAGTTAATCCAAGAAGAATGAAGTCCTTGACAACTTCAATCTTTTCTCCATTGATAAGAATGTTGTGTATTGGTCCAGTGGTGAGGATTTTTATTTTCTTGGCATTGAGATGTAATCCATATCGAAGGCTGTGCTCTTTAATCTTCATAAGTAAATGTTTCAAGTCCTCTTCACTTTCAGCGATCAAGGTTGTATCATCTGCATATAGCAGGTTGTTAATGAGTCTTCCTCCAATCCTGATGCCACGTTTTTCTTCATAGAACCCAGCTTCTCGTATTATTTGCTCAGCATACAGGTTGAATAAGTATGGTGAAAGAATACAACCCTGTCTCACACCTTTCCCAATTTTAAAACATTCAGTTTTCCCATGTTCTATTCGAACAACTGCTTCTTGATCTAGGAACAGATTTCTTAGAAGTACAATTAAGTGTTCTGGAATACTCATACTTCTCAATGTTGTCCATAGCTTGTCACGATCCACACAATCAAAAGCCTTTGCGTAGTCAATAAAGCACAGGTAAACATCCTTCTGATATTCTCTGCTTTCAGCCAAGATCCATCGGACATCAGCAATGATATCTCTCATTCCACGGCCTCTTCTGAATCCAGCTTGAACCTCTGGAAGTTCTCTGTCAATGTATGATTGTAGCCGTTTCTGTATTACCTTTAGCAAAACTTTATGCTAAAGCAACATATGATGTGCTAAACTCAACAAAGCCATCCTGAGAATGAATCGCAGTCAGCGACAACCTCGAGACACCATGACACAGTTCACAAAAGCAGGTGTCTTGCTGCAGTCATTCTCAGAGAGAAGGATGCTTGTTTGGGGTCCTCATTTCTGTTCAATTCTACACCCAAGGCTGGATATTTGCTGATACTATGATATGGTATTAACTTAGTGGTGCAATGGTGAAATTGTCGGCTGTTAGCTGAAAGATTGGCGGTCGGAACCGCCCAGCGGCTCAGCGGGAGAAAGACTTGGCGATCTGGTCCCATAACGATTACAGCCTAGGAAACTCTGTGGAGTTGGCTCTACACTGTCAAATGAGGTGGGTGTGAGTCAGAATCAACTCAACAGTAAACAATAACAAGGACAAAGCTATGCTTTTAAGCGTCGATCTTTCAGATATATATCTTGAAACACAGACAGAAAAAATGACTTGATGTTTGGATTTTGCTCTAAAATAACCAGGGATAAGGAGAGGGACAGGAAAACGTGGCCATGAGCTGATTACTTGGGTTTCATCATTTGAAGACGTCTGACATTTTCCATGATAAAAAGGTATTTAAAGAACAAGAAATGTACATGCTGAAATGTTTACTGATAAAATGATGTCTAAAACTTGCCTCAGAATGGGTTGTGGGTGAGGAGAGAGATGAGAAAAGATTGTGGGTAGAGTCACTAACTGTTGAAGCTTCCTGGGGGTCATGAAACGCTCCAGCCCACTTTCGTGCATGTCTGAAACTTTCCATCATGTCAAGTTTTCAAAAAGGAAAGAAAAGACAGATCGAAATCTGCTGCCTGACTGTATGAATAGGTTTGAGAAGGCCTCGTCCCAATGGAAGAATGATGTCCCCAAATGGACTGCTCAGAGTTCCCAGGTAATGCAAACAGCTCATGTACTTGATTACAAACCAAAAAGCTGGAGGTTCAAGTCCATCTAGAGATGCCTTAGAAGAAACGTCTAGAGATCGATTCCTGAAAAGCCAACTGCTGAAAACCCCGTGGAGCTCCGTTCTACTCTGACACACATGGGCTCACCATAAGACAGAGGCGACTCAGCAGCAACTGGTTCTGGCTCCAGTTTACAGACCAACTGTTAAGGAGACCAGGAACGCACTGAGGTGAGGGTTACCCTGTCATATAGACAGAAGCCTCAGGGGACGGACGAGTGCCCAGTCAGGCTCAGTCCTCACTGCATCCTCACCACCTGAGCCCATTCACATCGGGGAGGTTTGATACAGGCTTCCCGGCTGAATGCTTAGCACGTCCCACTGTTCCACACAGCAAGCAATTTGTGAGGAAGATCATTTCATACACAGGAACATCTCCTCTCCTGATGATACTGAAGAAAGTACAGTTGGTGACAGTAAACAGAATCCAATATTCCATGTGAAGATAAACCACCACATCAAAAGGAATTTATGAACTATTGCATAGCTACCTTCCAAAGGCAGCGTGAGCGGCGGTGCGTAGCTACACCACCTGCCGCTGGTTAGCATGGTGCTGAACAGTTAAAAAAATAATAATAAAACCTATCAGCTCCGGCATACAGATATCATAGTTGCAAGTAAATTGTAATTAATGTTCTGGAGGGGACGTTATCTAAATGTAAATGAGGGTTCTGGAGAGTCCCAAGTCCCCACGGGGGCACCAGGCCCTTGAGACGCTGGGACTGCGCTGGGAGCTGCCCCGACACGGCACCTGCAGGCCCACTCCCCTCTCTCAGGACAACCTCCCACATCCAACCCAAGTGCCCCAGCTCCCCTGGAAGCTCAAGCACATCCACACATAGCTTCTTTGTCAATGACGTTTCTGATAACAGAGAAAAGCAGAATTGGGAGCAGCAACTTCATTACAGTGATTGTGGCCAGGCGTTAGGTCCTAGGAAGAGTACACGGAACACCAGACCCATTACCAATGAGTCTGTTCCAATTCACTGTGATCCCATGTGTTACAGACAAGAGTGAGGCCACAGGCTTCCAATGGCTGTCATCTGCACGGAAGCAGACTGCCTGGCGTTTCTCCTGTGGTGTCATTGGGTGGATTCGAACTGCCAGCCTTCCAGTTAGCAGGCAAGTACTTAACCACTGTGCCATCAGAGTGTCTAATTACGACAGGTACAAAGTTCACTCTAAGAACTTCAGGCTTTACTACACTTAAAACTCTATGAAAAATACATTAAAACAGCCTCGTTTTTCAAAATCTACATTGATTTGGTAATTATGAATTAATGCTATTATGATACATAAGGCCTATTGGGCTCTGGATCCATTATTGTCAGCCAGCAGAATGCACTGCAACATCCCGGGCACAGTGGGGAAACGATTCTAAGACAGCTATTGTGAAGAAGACGTCTTGGATCCATACTGCTAACATGGACTGCACTGCTTCTGTGGAATGAAATGCCTGAGCTCGGTGTGCCCCAGGTACCCGCAGCCCACCACCAGACGAAACCTGAACACTAAAGGGCTGTTCTTACTTTGCCGTCCAGTCCTGCGGAGGCATTAAACACGTACTCCAGTTGGAAGACAATCACAAACGCAGGGTGGCTGACCATCTCAGGGAGTCGAAGGCGGCTCCTCAAAACCAGAGCTTGGTTTCCAGAGCTGGATAACAAGGAGCAGAAGGGTGTTAGAGCAGCAGCTGTATCCTGCGTCTACCCAGCGCTATGACCCAGTGCGTGGGGGGGACACCTCAGTGTGCCTACGCCCACCCCACCTGGGACAGAGGGCTAAGGGGTCACCCCACTGTGCCTACACCCACCCCACCTGTGACAGAGGGCTAAGGGGACACCCCACTGTGCCTAC
>NW_006408943.1:408592-429139 GCF_000296735.1 Chrysochloris asiatica | reverse complement strand
CCCACCCCACCTGTGACAGAGGGCTAAGGGGACACTCCACTGTGCCTACGCCCACCCTGCACCCCACCCTGTGACAGAGGACTAAGGGGACACCCCACTGTGCCCTGCACCCACCCCACCCTGCGACAGAGGACTAAGGGGACAGACACCACCTTCACACACACCCCAATGGTGCAACGCTGCCAAATGCTCCCCTAAAGCAGTGTTTTCTGGAGGGTCACATCATCACTCGTTCTGAATGCCCAGAGTGGATGCATAGTAAGTCCGAGCCTCCAGGGATGGCATCAGAGAAGGAGAGTCCCATTCCAGGACTGGCCTTCCTAGCCACCAGAGAGAGCAACAAGCTGTCTGTAACATGGGATCTGAGTGACATCTGATGTGGGGGCACTGGGTTTCATTCAGGAAGAGACCACGCCTGGGCCTCTATAGACTCTCAGCAGCCACGTGCTATGAGCTTCTGGGATGTAACTGCAAAACTGTCACAGCACACATGTGACTTTCTCTGCATCCTTACAACCCTGATATGTGTTCCTAACTGTGAACTGGGCAGAAGGACACAGACTGCCGGGGAGACCCCACATGGTCAGTCCATGCCTCTATGCCTGAAGTAAAGCCTGAAGTTCTTAGAGTGAACTTTGTACATGACTTACTCACTGCGATGTGACCCCTCCCCGCATCCCAACCTCCCACTCCCCATGGTGGGGGCTCCATCCCCATGTCAATACCTGCTCTTGGAGGAAGAGCTAACTTTGCGGCTGAAGCTGGCCGAGCGGGTCAGGGCCACCTCCATCTCAGGTACCAGGACAACAACCTGGGGCCTCTGCACGAAGGTCAGCCCATTGTGCACACCCACACACAGGCGCCGCTCCTGAATCTCCAGGCTGCTGTCCCCAGGACCGCTGCCCTGGAACGGCACGTGAGGGCCAGGGTGAGTCCCTGACAGGGCAGAAGGGCACCCCAACAGAGTCCCCAGAGAGGAGAGGCTGTAGGAGACGTTACAGACATATCCCGACGTTATAGACATTTGGTTCACACACCCAACCGAGGGAGGACAGGGAAACCACGCCAAAGGTACTGGTGGCCCGTGGTGCGTTTTCCATGAGTTTGGGGATCTCTGATACAAGCCTAAGGAGCCCTGGTGGCTTAGTGAGTTAAACACTAGGTTTTGGCAGTTCAAACCCACCACCAGCTGCTCCTTGGGTGAGAAAGATGAGGCTGTCTTGCTCTTGTAAAGATCTGTAGTGTCAGAAGCCCTGTGAGGCAATGTTGAAGGTTTCTGAATCAAAGTCAACCAGACGGAGGTGGGTTTGGGTTAGGGACATAAGACTGATCTCCTCAATGGAATGGTTTTCCCTGAAGACCCCGGATGCCTGACTGTGCACTCCTCCTTCTCCAGTTCCATGGTGGTGCTGACAGCTCTCAGATGCACTGAGGATGTAAACAGGGGAGCCAGGGTCTCGCAGCCCAAGGCCCCACTGGGTCGAGGGACAAGAACGAAGAGCCTCCTTAAAGGCTGTTCAAGGTCTACCCCCTCCTGTACTCAGACTGGAGGCCTGGGGCCAAAGGGCATGCAAGGGGGGGGAAGGGGGAAGCGTATTTAAGCAGTAATTCATAAACCAATAAAAATGGAACTTGCCCCTAAGTGATCACCAAATATTAAAGTATTTCATCTTCTCAAAAAACATACAGGCACTCTAGCAAACAGACAAGAATAGCCCTCCCCCAGGCCATTACTGTTTATTAAACGATGGGATCTTTGCTAAAGGATCCTTGCATTTTCAAGTTTTCTTTACCATCCATTAATCAACCTGAACAAACCTAAATACAGTTTAATAGTATCTGGATAAGGAAACTACAAGTATGGGATAACAAAGGATCTGCCCATGGGTTAGGAACAAGGATCCAAAGACAGGAAAAATACATAATAAAATGATTTTATGGGAATGGATAAAATTCGACAATGACAGTCTTAAAGCATCTCTCCCCTCACACAATCTGGTGGGAACGATAAAGCAGCAGGAACCATACCAAGAAAACCCGTTTCCATTTTCTCCTCTCTGCATTGTGTTTGCGTTTCATGTAAGACCCTATCATGTGGAGCTACATTTAAAAAACGGGTAGACAGGAACAACAACAACAAAAAAGTCCATCTCAGATTTATATAGAGAGAAGTAACTGAGAATTGACTAACTACGTAGACAACTAGAATGGGTACCAGCTGATTGGATCATTTATTCACACAACAAGTAAATACTAAACACCTGCTATGTGTGGCGCAGTAGGATGAACCTCAAGGTCGGCAGTTCAAACTCACCAGCCGCTTCTCAGAAATTCTATACAGAGTTGCTATGAGTCAGAACTGATTTGATGGCATTTAACAACAACAATAACAACAATGTGAGCCAAACGGAGTCCCTGAGTAGTGAAAATGGTTACCGAGCTCAGCTGCTAACCAAAACGTTGGCAGTTCAAGTTCACCCAGGGGCACCTGGGAAGAAAGGCCCAGTGGCGTACTTCCAAAAATCCAGCCAGTGAAAGCCCTCCAGAGCACAGTTCTCTGACACACCTGGGGTCACCTCAGTCAAAGTGAACTGAAGGCAAAAGGGCACTAGTTTGTGCCAAACACTGCTCTCTGAACAAGTGGAGGGGGAATGTGAGGGGCAAAACAGATAATGTCCCTGTCCTCACAGAGCCAGCATTCAATAGAGGGAGACAAGCCGCCAGTATAGAAGCACCATGTGCCTCAGGGAGAGACTGTGCTGGGAGATCCAGAGGGTGAGGCAAGCAGAGCAGAGCACTGGGCCGAGGGCTACAGCACTGCAGGCAGCAGGAGGGAAGAGCCACCTTCCTGGGGGAACTGGGTAACTGGGTCGTAAAAATACTCAAGAGGCCACAAATACACTATCTATGACAGCAAAGTGGGCCAAACACAGTGCAGAGGGACAAGGACACTGGCCCCAACCAAACCGTGCACGTCTTGAAACCAATGGCACAGAGTCCAGGGATCGCCCATCCTCACTCCAATACTAAATGAGCACAAATAATGAAAGCCGCACACACACGCACATGCACACAGTCAAGAAATCAAACAACCAGCTGCGCTGGGCAAAAGCAAAGATGTCACTTTGAGGACTACTGTGCATTGACCCAAGGATAGTTTCAATCATCTCATATGCACACCACGCTGGACGATGAATAAGGAAGACTGCAGACGAATCAGTGCGTTTGGCTTTTGGTGTTGGAGGAGAACACTGAAAGTACCACAGACTGCCAGAAGAACAAACCAATCTATGTTGGAGGAGGTGCAGTCAGAGTGCTCCTTAGAAGTCAGGATGGCCAAACTTCGTCTCTCATACTTTAGACATATTATCAGGAGGGACTAGTCCCTTGAGAAGGACATCATGCTTGGAAAAGTGGAGGGATAATGGCAGCAACCATGGGCTCAACCATGAGGATGACTCAGGACTGGTCAGTGGTCCATCCTGCTGCCCACAGAATTATTACGAGTCAGAACTGACTGGACTGGACGGCACTTAACAACAACAACAACAATGGTACCTGGAGAGGACTGCAGTCATTGTAATGAAACTAAGTGTATGACTTGTTGAGTGTGGGTCTGACGAGATGCTCTGGAAACCTTCACTCAGTTCACAATAAACAGTTTTAAAAATAAAGATGAATCCACAAATGCAATATTGAGCAAAAGAAACAAGATGTTTAAAAAAGAATTTTTCATTTAAATAAAGGTCAGAATCAGGCAAGCCTGTATTGCTTAGGGATGAATAAACAAACATACTAACGTAGTAAAGCCACAAAGAAGAGCAAAAAGTGATTACAGTGAAAGCCTAGTGGGTAGGGAGGTGGACAGGACAGGGCAGAAGGCCAGAGCAGACAGGAAGAGACCCAGGAGGGTCCTGGTGACAGGGCACTCTTCCCTTCTTATTCATGAAACCAGATGTATTTTCCGGTAGGTCTATTGCTCAGTAACATGAGTATAAGAGCAAGGTGACATGAAGGATGTGGCCTACACTGGTCTCTCACTCTCTTTAGGTGAGGATCCTTTCTGTGGGTTTCATGAGTCACTAGGGCAAGCCCCACCCCTGTACTGGGTGGTGGACAAGGTGTCATCCTCATCCCTGGGGTGGCCCTTTCTTGGCAGCTGAGATGACACACAGGGCTGCCCAAGTCTCTCCGTTGTCCCATCAGGAATGGAGCAAGCAAAGACTCGAGTGCTCATGGCCCAGAGCAGCATGTGGACAGTGTGCAGAACACCTCACACTTCAGTCCCCATATCTGTCAGGAACGCAAGAGCCATCTGGACAGACTGCTCTAGCAACATCTGTGACACTTTATCAGACCTGATTTTCCAGATATTGCCTTGGGAAGAAAACAGAACAAGAAGTCCCCCAAACCCTCAAGGAAGTTCAACCCAGAAAGACCAAGAGAATCCTGATTAGAAGTAGAAAGAGCCCCAGTAGTAACCTTACCCAACTCCCTAACGGGGTGCTTTCCAGACTACAATCTGAGGACCAGTGAGTGGACGGAGAGAAAAGAACAGAGCAGGCGGCTCGGGCAGAAGGGAGGGCATGTAGAAAGTGTTCACCTTGATCTGTTTCCGGTAGATGAGTCACGGGGTCAAGACAGACAAAAACCCACGGCTGTTGAGTTGACTCCAACTGAAAGCAACCCCAAGTGCTGCAGAACAGAACTGCTCCACAGCGTTTTCTGTCCTGTGATCTTTATGGAAATAGACCCCTGGGAGGGTCTGACCAGCCAGCCTTTAGGTTAGCAGTCAGGCATAACCACATGCCCCATGGAGGAACACTCCACACAGCTAATGGCAAAACCTAACAGTCAGAGGGAGCACTTCTCAGAAAACTTCCTTTATAAGATTAAATGACTGAGTCTTCTAGTCTCCTCCTTAAAAAGAGCCAAATACCCTCAAAATGTCATTTATGACTGTGAACCACTTTATGTCACCCCTAGATTCATGGGTGACTTCAGGTACCTTAAATGAGGATTGCTTCAAGCTAAATGAAGATGAGTCTGGACCAGGGGAAGGATCCAAGCGTCCTTCGTCTCTGCCAAAGGTGATGACGGTGGATAGCCAAGTACTGACCCCACCTGTGTCAGAGCAGAACTGGGCTCCACAGGGTTCTCAATAGCTGATGTTTCAAAAGCAGATCGCCAGACCATTCTCCTGAAGAGCCTCTGGGTAGACTTGAACCACCAACCTTTCAATCAACAGCAGGTCCATGCCCTAATCATGTGTACTGCTCAGGGACTCCAGCCTTCTAATAACAACTCTGGAACCCTAGTGTGGCACTGGGATAAAGACAGGACAGCCGTCAGTGGTTCAAACCTACCAGCCACTCCACTCCTTGGCAACCCTGGACAGGATTGCTGTGAGTTGACAGGGAGCTGATGGCACTGATCAACAACAACAATGACACTTCAATAGCAAACCGGGCACTGAAAAGGGTCCCTTCAGCCACCAAATGAGGGAAAAGCAGAGCTAGGTATCAGAGGTCACAGGTGCCCAGGGACTAGGTGCCGGGGGGCATCCCACCTCTTCTGTGTGTGCACCTTCACTACTCAGAATTTGTAAAAAAATCCCATGATGCAGGCAGTACCTCCTGGAAGCGATCACTAGTGAGGTGTTCCAGAAGCTCTTCCTCAAATTTCTCCAGGGAAGGGTACAGGTTGAAGAACAAATCATCCAAGTACCAGGTGACAGACTTCTGAAGGCGAGGTTTGCGAAGGGCATCACCTGAAGGAATGAGAAATTACCCTGGAGGTAGATGGCAGCTGGGAGTCCAGAGGGCTTGATGGAAGTCGAGGGGCCTGCTGAGGGAGGCGGCGTGGGTACACACCCAGCCAGGCGCTAAATTAAAGCCCACCTCGCTTCAGCCCAACAGCTAAACTGATGAAACAAAAGCACATTTTATTTACAGTCCAAATTCTACCCTAAACCTCCTCCAAGAACAAATTTTATAATTCCCAGCAATTCAAAGAATACAGGTTACAAAATGCAAAGTGACATCTGTTCCCCTTCAGTTTGGTTTATCACTTACATTCCTCTAGCAAGAAGACTCGCCAACTACCTTATCTCTTGTTTGATTCACGGTTACCTTGAGGCACTCAAGACTCACACAGAAGGAATACCTGAGTGCATGAGGGGCTTCAGAAAGTTCATGGAAAACTTCCACTGTCTTTTCACTCCCATTATCCCACACACTTTTTGAAGTCCACTTCCTATTAGGGCAACATCCAAACAAAGCATTGCTTAGGATGGGGCCCCACAAAAACAAGGCCCTAAAACAAGACCCTAATCAGAGGACCTAGAGTCCTGGTGTGGCGCTGTGGGCTAATGCGTCAGAATGCAAAGTTGTTTTAACTGCAAGGTCGGTGGTTCAAGCTCACCAGCTGCTCCTTGGAAACCCTATACAGGGTCGCTATGGGTCGGACTCGACGGCACTTAACAACAACAACAACAATCAGAGGCCCCACCCCTGACAGTAAGTTCCTGGGGGGAAAGCAGACAGGGGACAGGGTAAGGAAGTCAGCCCTTTGTTCTCCAAAGCCCTGGAACAATGTCACCTACAGAAGGAAGACAGCAGAGGCAACGGTTCCTCAATGACCACTAAACCCCATCTTCATCTTTCCAGTACTGACCCCTATCTCAGACTCTCCCTGAGTTTCTGTGATTATTTCAATATTTAGGCACTAGTTCTTATATTTCCACCACTCGTCTGTCAGTTTGTTGCACTGTGGTGGCTTGCGTGGTGTGGTGACCAGCAGGGTCACCCATAGACAGGTTTCAGCTTCCAGACATAGACAAACAAAGAAGGAGGAGACATTTTGGTCACTAAAAAATTCTATGAGTAGCAGAGGAACACTGTCAGATAGCACCAGAATTTTGAACACAAAAATATGAAGAGCACCAGAATATGGTCAGATACAGTGCTGGAAGATGAGTCCTGCAGGTTGGAGGTCACTCAAAATACAACTGGGGAAAAGCTGCCTCCTCGAAGTAAAGTTGACCTTGATGATGTGAATGGAGTAAAGCCTTTGGGACCTTCATTTGCTTTTGGGGCACAACTAAAAATGAAAAGAAACAGCTATAAACATCCATTAATATGTAACATGGAATGTACAAAGTATGAATCTAGGAAAATCCATCACTCCTGTCAGTTTGTCGTACTGTGGTGGCTTGTATGTTGATGTGATTCTGGAATCTATGCCTCGGGTATTAAATACCAGCAGGGTCACCACGGTGGACAGGTTTCAGATGAGCTTCCAGTCGAAGATAGACTAGGAAGAATGAGAGATGAACTACTTCCAAAGATTTAGTCACTGAAAACCTTATGAATACCAGAGAACACTGTCAGATATAGTGCTGGAAAATGAGCCCCTAAGTTTGGAAGGCGCTCAAAATGCAACTGGGGAAGAGCTGCCTTCTCAAAGTAGAGTTGACCATGATGACGTGAATGGAGTAAAGCCCTCAGGACCTTTCTTTGTTGGAACACAACTCAAAATCAAAAGAAACATCTGTAAACACCCACTAATAATCCGAACATGGTTTAAAATTAGGGAAGGTGTGCGACAGGGTTGTATTCTTTCACCATATTAATTCAGCCTGTATGCTGAGCAAATAATCCAAGAAGCTGGGTTATATGAAGAAAAATGTGGCATCAGGATTGAAGGAAGATTCATTAACATCCTGCAATATGCAGATGATACAAACTTGCTTGCTGAAAAGCAAAGGGGACTTAATATACTTATAGATGAAGATCAAAGACCACAGCCTTTAGTATGGGTTGCACCTTAATGTAAAGAAAACAAAACTCCTCACTATTGGACCAATAAATAGTATCCATATAAATGGAGAAAAGATTGAAGTTGTTAAAGACTTTATTGTGTGTGGATCAACCATCAACACTCATGGAAGCAGCAGTCAAGAAACCAAACAACGCATTACATTGAGCAAATGTGCTGCACAAGAACTCTTTGAAGTGCTCAAGTGAAAAGATGTCATTCTGAGAACTAAGATGTGACTGACCCAAGCCATGATATTTTCAATAACCTCATATGTATGTGAAAGTTGGACCGTGAATAAGGAAGATCGTAGAAGAACTGATGCATCTGAGTCATGCTGTTGGAGGAGAATATTAAAAGTACCATGGACTGCCAGAAGAACAAACAAATCTGTGTTGGAAGAAGTACAGCCAGAATGTTCCTGGGAAGCCAGAATGGCCATATTTAGTCTCTCATACTTCAGTCATATAATCAGATGGGACCAGTCCCTGGAGAAGGATATCATGTTTGGCAAAGTGGAGGGTCAAAGACAAAGAAGAAGATCCCCAACAAGATGGACTGACACGGTGGCAGCAGCAGTGGGCTCCTGCTGCTCATAGCGGAAATTGTGAGCTTGATGCAGGGCAGAGCATTACTTCATTCTGTTGCTATGAATTCATTCAATTCTATGAATCGGTACCGACTTGATGGCACCTAACAACAATAACAAGGTCTTATATTTAAGGACCCCTGGTAGCATAAGGGTTATACATAGGGCTGCTAACCACCAAGTCAGCAGTTTGAATCTACTAGCCACTCCAAGGGAGGAAGATGAGGCTTTCTGCAACCATAGAGATTTATAGTCTTTTAAGGAGCTCTGGTAGCGTAGTGGTTACGAATCGGGCTGCGAACCTTAAGGTCAGCGGTTCGAAACTACCAGCCGCTCCGCGGGAGAAAGATGAGGCTTTCTACTCCCGTAAAGATTTACACCCTCGGAAACCCTGTACAGGGTCGCTATGGGTCGGACCCGACTCGATGGCACTTAACAACAACAACATATATATATATTATTATTAATATGAACAAAATGAACAGTCTCAATTTCTCTGAAAGGAACCTAACTCCTCCCCTCACCCACCCAACAGACGCAATTACTATCCTTTCAATATATAGATTATACAATTCCGTGTCTAATTGATATATTTTCTCTCTAGGTCTGTAGTCCTCAGTATAACAAAAGATTTGTTGTTCTCACTTCAAACAAAGCAATCACAAGAGATAATAAAATACTTGTAAGTTTTCTTGCATGGTCCCCAAGAATGCGTCAAAATGGTGGACACTTAGCTCTCCTGCAGATGTCCTGCTACCTTCCTTGGGGCCTGTCTTGGTGATTGTACTCACAGAGCTCTTCAACATGCTCACAGAGTTGGGGTGGGGTCAGAGGATTCCGGCCTGGAAGTGACCTTGGGACCTATACAAGGTCTCTATGAGTCAGAACTGAATTGATGGCATACAGCAGCATCAAGAGCAGGACTTATATTTAGGAGCACTGGTGGCACTGTAGGATAAGCACTGGCCTACTAACCGTAAGGTCAGCAATTCAAACCCACCAGCTGTTCTGTGGGAGAAAGATGAGGTTTTCTGCTCCCATAACAGAAACCCTATGCAGGATCACTATGAGTTGAAATTAATTTGATGGCAGTGGGTAGGTGTCAAATTTTAAAAGTCAATCCAAAGCTGCAGTAGCTCAAAAGGGGGAACAAATCTTTACAGCAAGGATCATTCCCACCCCCTCCATACACAGAGTAGACAGGAATGGGCAACTTGGACATTGGCTACCCAAAATGGGGAGGCTTCAAAGGCAAGAAGTGACTGGCTTACAAGCTTTCAAGAGGGAACCTAGATCCAGAGGGCATGGAGGAAGGTAAAATCTCCACTGAGTAGTATCCAATCTGTCTAGGTGGGGTGAATGAAAGGAAATGCGGATAGGTCTCTTGTGATACAATAGTGAATAATTGTTATGACTGCTTGTGAGGGTTGGAAATGTAAAGGTAGACGTTTTGTAGCAAGGAGAGGAGTGATTAACTTTTCAGTCTAGGAGCAGAGGTCCCTGGGACCATCAAGGGAGAAGAGCGGAGAGCGGGACGCTACCCAGAGAAGCAGTGATGCCTGAGATGGAGGCAGAGATGATGATGTGGAGAGATGGAGCAGCTGGGGACTTTAGGACCAGAGAGGGACTGTGTGCTGACGATGGCAGGGAGGGAGAGGGACTGTGTGCTGACGACTGGGGGGCAGGCTTGTAGTGTATACCCTTTGGTTGGTTGATGATGCATGGAGGGGATTGTAACCATGGCAATGAAACGACATACGATAGGATGAATGTAAAACTAATGTTCTCCCATGTAAACTATCACATAATTCACAATAAAACATCTAACAAAAACAAAAAAAGTCAGTCCAAAGCTAAAAAAATAAAAATAGATAAAACTCAATGCTGATGAAATCACAGCGAAAATTACACTTTTCACCTTGCTGTTTACAAGGTGAAAAAGCAGACCCAGATCAAGAGTAGCAGACATGACAAGGGCACTAGCCGGAGAGCCATCCTAGAGCAGACAAGTGCCGTGGCAGAGTTGGGAGCATTTGCTAAACTGGAGCTATTCTCAGGGCATCCTCTAGAAAGCCTGCTAAAGGAACAAAGCCTGCCTTTCTTCTGATGAATGACAGGTGCTACACAGTCATTTCTGGTAGTTCTGACACTGAGAAAGATTCCTAACAATTCAGTGCTCACATAAATGAGCTCAGGCAAACTGGGGTAATCAAAACGAGGTCGGCGGATTGTACGAATGCCAACAGACTGGGTTCATACAACAACTGATATCGAGTTGTGCAAAAGGTCACCAGTGGGAAAACCAGGCAAAAGGCCCACAAGACCTCTCTGTATGTTTACTACAACTGCGTGTGAGACTACAATGCTCTCGGTGTGGAAAAACAACTCGATTTTAAAAATTCTACCCTCCACTGTTGTGATGTTTTACAAGTGAACAACTAGCTGGCTCCCAACATGACACCAAAATAAAGCCAAGCCCTCTGCAACTAGAGCAGTGAAGCAGCCACGGGCCCTGAGCTGGCGCTTTCAGGGCAATAAAAGATTATCCAGTAAAGAAACTCTTTTCCAAGAGTGACCCACAAAAGCCCTCAAGTTCAGAGGCAGGATTTATAACCGAGATGATAACTGTCAGAAGCCGACATGAAGCCCACACTCTGCGAGCCGTATTTCAACTGTGGCATCCTGCGCGTTGGGGAGTGCTGAGCAAAACGGCTTTCTTTCTGGAATGGTCACCAAGGGAGAGGATGTGAAAATGTGCCTCCATCCCTGCTCCTCGGCCAGGCCCATGCCGTTCATCTCAGAAGAGTCAGCACAACCTCCGCAAGGCAGTGCCTGCTCAGACCCGTTCCCCTGGTCCCTGGTGGTTAGCTGTTCAACAACGGCATGTATCTTGCTGTGTTTGGGGGACTTCACTGTGTGCATTCGCTAAGTGCCTCAGTGACTGATAGCCACTCCACATAGAAGGGAAGACAGGAAGTAACAGAGCTCGTGGCTCTTCTAGAACAAAAACTGTGAGGATCAGGCGCTGAATGTACCCTGCTCAGGCGTCTTCCTTTCATTCAGTCCTTCACAAGCCCTTCACA
Organism: Chrysochloris asiatica; assembly: GCF_000296735.1. Lineage (NCBI taxonomy): Eukaryota > Metazoa > Chordata > Mammalia > Afrosoricida > Chrysochloridae > Chrysochloris > Chrysochloris asiatica. The sequence continues at coordinate 417,649 of NW_006408943.1, read as the reverse complement.
CTGTGTGCCAATGTTAGATTCTAAGGATGAAACGCGGGCCTCGAATCATCCCTCACCGTCACAGTAAGACAGCACCAGCAAGCACACGCTAACCTTCAGGTATTTTTGTTTGATCTGCCATTCCTACTGACACTCGTCAGCAAGCCACAGTGACAGATCTACGGCCTGCCCCAGGAACACTCTAAATCAGACTCACGTACGCTGACTCTAATGTGGGTCTGTGTCTAGGTTTGAATGAAGGCAGCAATCACAGCGGGCTCACAGCCTTTCCCTGACTGGCGGGGCCCGGGCCCGGGTTCCCACGGTCTCTTCACCCTCCTGTCCATAGTAGTGCCCATGCTCTGCATCTCTGCCCCTTCCTTCATTTCGAGAGAACACATTCTAATGAGCAAGGGTGCTGTGATTTCCTACAAGCAGACTGGGGAGGACACATGTAAGACTCTCAGGCTGTGGTGGGAGTCACTTGGAATCCCTGGCTTGTTCCTGCTGCTGAGAAACTTGTCACATGTCCTCTCTTGTCAGCACTCCACTGGCGACCAGGGGCCATCCAGGACATCCACCATGGACACAAGCACCCCACTCAGAACCAAACAAGCAGCTCATGGGTGCTCGCATTCCCAGTCACCAAACTCTGTTCCTCTGTGAGCTGAGCAGGGAGCCCCAGCATGAGGCAGGTGGGGCAGGGGCACTGTGGTCCCTTCTGGATTTCTCAGGACAGCTTCCTACAGTGCCTGCCAGGGGACCCAGCCCCGGTACTGAGGCTCGTCCCCGACTCCGACAGTGGTCTCCTGGCCCGTCAGGGGACCACTCCTAGCCTTGGAGCATCTGTGTCTAGAACCCACACTGCAACAGAGCCTCCTGCCTCCACAGGACTTCCATTCTCTGAAATAACCACTTTCCTGGTACAAGTAAGGCTAGGACCAAGTAGCACGGCTTTCCTAGCTACAGTCATAAAGATGTGAACTAGAAGCTCGAGGGAGGTGAGACACTATTCAGGAAGAAATTAAACCCAAGGTCAGTGTCACCCTTGCTACCCTACCCCACTTGTCACCATGCTGGGTGACACTGCTGAGTGACAGTGGGCACCTTTACCATGCAAGCCCACGCCCACCCAACCTGGCCCAATGACTGTGAAGCTTGACGGAGAGAAACGATGAAACCCTTACCCACTTCTCCATGCGCTGGCAGCAGGCCTGGGATGTTCTGCAAGCCGGACACTAGGAGGTTCTCGGGGAGGAGGTGGAGTGCGGGCTCCAGGGCCGGGTGTGGCCTCAAGGTGTACTGCAGGCTGCAGCTCTCCAGGAGGGTCAGGTGCTTGTTCTCTGGGCAGAAGGCACATTATGTAAGAGCTGAAGCCAACAAGCTGAGAATCTTACAGAAACATCACCAACAGAAAATATGTTATTCTAGAAAGAGAGGGAAATGCTCTGTTATTGCAGCCTAAAAGGAAAGGAAAAAAAAATGAATCCTGAATAATTTTCTCTGGTAACACTGCAATGAAATAAACATTTGTTTTTAACCCAACATAACACAATCTCTCCCGTTCTCCTCATCCCTAAGATGCTAACTCAGGGACAGGCGAGAGGACAGGTCATTTCCTCAGTGACCACGCATTAGCCACATTATAAACCACCTGTGCCCAGAGGCCAGACTTCCTTTGAGCTGACATGCTCTGCTGAGGCCAAGGTTTCATCCAGGGTCTTTGCACTGGCCGCCTATGTGCCTGGAGTCTACCTGCCTGGCTCAGCTTCCTCATTAAAATCTCCACTGTAATGTCCTTCAGAGCACAAGCTCACCTGCTCAAGTAGCTCCCATGCCCCGAGGGACTCTCACCTAATGGTCAGTTTTCTTTTCTTTTCATAAGATAAGCACTGGACTGCTAATCACAAGGTTGGCAATTCAAACCCATCATCTTCTCTGCAGGAGAAAGACAAGGCTGTCTGCTCCCATAAAGATTTAGTCTCCAAAACCCTATAACCCTGTACACAGGGTTGTTATAAGTCAGAATGGACTCGACGGCAGTGGGTTTGGGCTGGCTTTTGATTTTAATCATTAACTGAAATGCTCACTTCTTCTTGTCTGTTGGTGGCCTCATAATCAATGTATGATGACTGTGGGTAAATGAATGTACCCCACGCCCGCCAAGCAGTTGGCACTGGCTCCCACTCCACCCTACATCTCCTTCTCTTCCAGTGAGGTCTGTGGGGCGGGTCTCTCCCCAGCTCTATCTATTGATTTCAAACTACATCAGTCACTTTCTCACTAATGGGAATGCATTTTGCTGTGCTAGGTACCTCACACAAAAGCTGCAGAGTCCACCTCAGCACAGGGTCTTAGTGGGCATGGCATCTGGCTTCTGTGGGGCCCAACGATGAGGTACCTGCACATCCAGGAAGCCATCTCCTAAGTCTGTAGTCATCTCTCAGCGCTGGGCCCCACAGAAGCCCAGAGGCGATGGGAGCTGGGAACGCCAAGCTGGACGGGAGGTCACAACACACTTCAGAGTCCAGGCCTCACTCTGGCAGCTAGGGCCTGTGACGGACAGCTACTACTCCACCACCTCCCAGTGCCCCATGTTCCCCCTCACAGAGTAAGGCTCTCTCCCTGATGACTGCCCCTCAGTTCTTCAAACCAAAACTCTAGGCCCAGAATACACTCTGCCCAAGCCGGCTAGAGGAACAAGCTCAGCTGCTCATGGTTTACGCTGAGTGGTGACAAGACAGACCTAAAGGTGGATAATACTCAGCAAAGCTGTGAAAACAACAAGTACCACAGGCTCCTGGTCAGGCCAGGTCTGCTCTTACGTTCTATGGGGTCCTGGAGCAGCGGGTGCAGGAGGGCTCTAGGGGTGCCGTGATACAACCTCAACCTGGAAAACAAGACCCGTAAACACACATCAGCCTTCTGTGTCCTGTGTTCACTCAGCTGGACTTGTTCTCACAAGAAAAGTATGCGGGGCACCCCCAACCACCACCACGGCCGTGAGAGCTATCTAAATGCAGGAAATAGAGGCCACCCAGGGCGCCTGCACACGCATCTCCAGAACCAGGAGCTGGGAGCACCACCGAGGGAAACAGACGACTTGGAAATGTCCCAAGGAAGATAATATTCGAGGTATTTCCCTGAGGGCGTACCGAGAGCAGTCGCTCTCAACCTGGGCTCGTCTGGCTCTCTCTAGGACATTTTGCCCTCAGCAGACTCCTGAACCTTTATCAGAATGAACAAGAAAAAGGACGGGAGGGTTTTCCCAGGTATCCCTGGGGGTAGAGGGGCTGTTTAACACAATCATATCCATAGTCACTCGCCCAGTAGCTCAAAAGGGGTGATTATGCCTACTTGGGGACATTGGACAATGTCTAGAGACATTTCTGATTGTTATGTTGTAGGACTGTACTTGGGGACATTGAACAATGTCTAGAGAAATTTCTGATTGTTACGATACAGGACTGTACTTGGGGACATTGGACAATGTCTACAGACAGTTCTGATTGTTACAATACAGAACTATAGTGCTGGCTTCTATAGGAAGAGGCCAGGGATGCTGCCCCTCACATCAAATGGTTAGCCAGTTCAAAACGTCAATACTGCCAAAGATGAGAAATCCTAATCTGAAACAATAACATAAATGCCAGCACTGGCCGAAATCACTACATGTTATCTCATACATCTTTGTATGCCTGGCTCATAGCAGATGCTCAACCAATACCTATTAGGTAAATGCTTACTACATATGGGGCCTGCTTGTGAAAATAATATTACTGAACACACAAGCAACACTTATGAGATAGGCACTGCTTATCCTTATTCCTGACTCACAGATGAGTGAATTCAGAGTCCAAGAGTTTAAATAACTAGCCAAAAACCGTACAGACTCAGTCCAGACTTGATCCCATGTCAAGTCCTACATCAAAACCCAATGCCCACACCCAAGAGTCAGTCCCCACTCTAGCATACAGAGCAAATTCTTGGTTTACTTAAAAAAAGACAAATCCAGTTATAACCCAAAGCAAAAACAATCTCGTGGCATAAACGATGAGCCGTTGAATTCCCCTAGAAAGCTTCTGGAAGCCCCCACAGATGTAAGAAAATGAGATCAATACCGTTTGTCCTGGGAAGCAGAGGCAGGAGATTCGGGCTTGTTGCTAAAGATCCGAAGAATTCCAAACCCGCAGGACAACCTTTGGAGGGTCCCATCTCGTTTCTGGCCTTCTGTGACCACTTCTACCACCGCCACGATATTAGGGTGGTTTAAGGACGTGTGAAAATACAAGGGCTGCAGAACAGAAATCACAGGGCAGGTGAAACAGAGGCTCAGTGACAGACAGAAGAAAAGGGGCACAAAAAAAGACGCCCTGCCTTGACCCTGACTACCACCTTCCTGCCAACACCATGAGCATCCAAGACCCCCGACCACATGCCCTCATGTAGAACACCACATCCCTACCTAGGGGCCAAGCATGGTGAGATACTCCCTCAGAGTCAAAACTGATGACAGACCTTCTAAGAGCCCAACATCCAGGACATCAGGCAACTTGGTTCTGCCACAGGAATTCTCCATCCTGTCTGGGAATGAATCTGATTTCACAGGGAAGAGAGCGCAAGACTGCTACACAGCCCTGACCCATCACCAGGCAGGACCACTGTGAGAGCAGTCCAGACACAGAATTAGCCCATCGCAAATAAACACGTCTGTTCAGCCACTTTATATCCCAAGCATTACCTAGTGCTTAATCTATCAAACTTCAATTACAACTTGCCAATATCGACTCGAACCCCTTGTTCAGTGTGTAACGATTATGAAGTTCCATCTAAACTAGTTTTGTTTAAACTACAAAGGATCCTTCTATTTCTTCAGGTGCTATGTAATTACCCCAGCTCAGAGCCCAACAGACCACCTTCCTATGATGGACATCTACTTCAGAATGTTTTATTAAGGAGTGTGGGGAAGACTAATCAAGGAGATAATATTCAAACTGATCGTGGCTGCTTCCCCAGTCCTGAGTGGTGCGAATGGTTAACGTGCTCGGCTGCTAACCCAAAGGCTGGGAGTTCAGCTCTACCCAGAGGTACCTGGAGAATCGTCCTTGAAAACCCTATGGAGTACAGTTCTACTCTGACACACACAGGGAAGGCCTGGTGTCCACTCAACAGCGGCTGGTTTCTTGGGGTTGATGTGGAAATGGTATGGTTCTGGCTCTGCTTTCCTGCCAGTCACTGGGCAGAGGGGACATCTGGAAAGACAGCCCAGGGGAGTCAATTCCATCTCCACATCACCAGTGTGCACACTCCTGCCTGAGAATGCTACCAGCTTCCCTCTCTGAAGCTTTTCTATTTCACTAAATTAAACTCAGTGGCTTGTATTTAAAACTGCAGAACGTCATAGACACTGAAGGTGGAAACTTGGCAAATCAATAGGAAGAAGGCAGGCGTCACCAAGAGCTCAGAGGCAATGCTGGGCTGTGGCTCCACACTCAGGGCTCTCTGCACAACCCGATACTCGGGCCAAGAGCAGGGCATGGCATACACCCACCTGTTGAACACAAAAGACCCCCTACCCCGACCCAAGACAGCAATAGCTAGGAACAGGAGCCAAGGCTGGTCTGCCTGGAACGTGATTTAAACGCGCAATAATCCTCCTATTAACAAATCATTATCATAGTGTCACCCAGAAAACGCTTACAGTAATCACAGACTGTCAGCCCAGGATAACAGAGAGACACATTAAAACACCAGCCGCCAGATATCAATCGTTATTCTATTATCTTTTATTACAAAATGATGAAATAATGACCACTTACAGCTGACAGGTGGTTGGACTAAGAGAGAATTATACTGCTGTTCTTAAGGCTCCAGAGCTGCTTTAGGAAGGCGCGTGACGAATTCGAGTGGGTCTTTCTCTCGCCTTTCGTATTTGCGACTGCGCACATCGGCTTTCTGCACACTGCCCAGTCCTTCTTCAAAGTGAAATGAATACTGAGAGCTCTGAAGGGAGCCCCAGTAATGTCCCAGGTGAGGGGTCACCTTGAAGATGTTCTGCCCAGAGGCAGTGGGGACCCACTGCTCTCGGCAGGTCTCGGGTTCAAATTTATGGCTACTGCCTCTCCCTCCCATTTACCCCCCAGATACAATTATTTTGAGACCAAAAAAATAAAATAAAATACCCCAAGTAATTTGACACACTGGTCCACTTTTAGAGTCTAAAGAATTCACCTGTAAATAAGGGTTAATTGTTCAAAAGAAAGAAAGAACCAAAATTAACACATTAATACAACATCTCCAAAAATGAGAAAAAGACCAGCAAAGTAAACCTACAGTCAATAAAAGAAAAGAAATAATGAAGAGTAGAGCAGAAATAACTGAAATAGTAAACAGAAAGAATCAAGAAGACAAGAGGCTGGTTCTTTTAAAGGATTAATAAAATCAACAAACCATTGCCAAATCTAATAAAAGAAACAAGGGAGAAAATGCAAACAACACGCATAAGAAACCATGTGGGTGACATCACAACAGAACCAACAGAAATAAACAGGATAGTAACAGAATACTATGAAAAGTTTTACTCCAACAAATTTGAAAATCTAGAGGAAATGGACATAATTTTAGAAAAACACAATCTACCTACCTACATTTACACAAAGTGAAGTAGAAAACTTAAACAGACCTATAACAAAAGAGCCAATTACTGGATGCAGCACATGTTAAAAGGTTATTTAGAATTCAGATAGGTGTTCACGTATCTGTCAGTATGTTGCACTGTGGTTCCTTGTGTGTTGCTGTGATGCTGGAAGCTATACCTCAGATATTTTAAATACCAGCATGGTCACCCATGGTGGACAGGATTCAGCTACGTTTCCAGACTAACACAGACTAGGAAGAAGAAGAGGTGGACTACTTTTGAATGGTTGTTGTGGTGGTGGTTAAGTGCCTTCGAGTCAGTTCTGACCCATAGTGATCCTGTATAGGGTTTCCTAGGAGCAGCTAGTGAACTTGAACCGCCAACCTTGCGATTCAAACTGACTTTGCAGTCCAGTTCATTAACCCACAGCGCCACACCAGGACTCTGAATGGTTAGCCACTGAAAAAACCTTAAGACTAGCAGAACATTAGCAGATACAGTGCCGGATGATAAGCTCCTCAGGTTGGAAGGCACTCAAAGTGAAACTGGGGAAGAGCTGCCTCATCAAAGTAGAGTTGACCGTGATGATGCAAACAAAGTAAAGTTTTGGGGGCATTCATTTGCTGATGGAGCACAATTCAAAAGAAAGAGAAACAGCTGCAAACATCCATTAATAGTAGGAACATGGAATGTACAAATTATGACTCTAGAAAAATTAGAAGTTGTCAAAAGTGAAATGGAATGCGTGAAGATTGATATCCTAAACTGAAATTAGCTGGTGTTGGTCATTTTGAATCTGACAATCACATCATTCACTATGCTGGAAATGACAAATTGAAGTGGAATGGTGTCACATTCATCATCAAAAAGAACATCTCAAAAAAAAAAAAAAAAAAGACCATCTCAAAATCTATCTTGAATTACAACACTGTCTATGATAGACTAATATCCACATGCCTACAAGGAAGATTAAGTAATACCACTATTATTGAAATGTACACACCAACCACTAGAGCCAGTGATGATGAAATTAAAGAATTCTGCTAACTGTTTCAGTCCGAAATTGATCAAACATGTAATTAATATGTATTGATAACTACTGGTGCCTGGAATGCTAATGCTGGAAATAAAGAGAAAGGAAGGGTCAGTAGTTGGAAAATATGGCCTTTGTGATATAAATAATGATGGAGATGCCGACATGATCTTAAGACCAATGACTTCTTCATTGCAAATATCTTTTTTAAACAAGATAAAAGGCGATTATACACATGAACCTCACCAGATGGAATACACAGGAATCAAATTAACTACATCTGTGTGAACAGACAGTGGAAGAGCTCGATATCATCAGCCAAAACAAGGCAGAAGTAGAATGTGAGCAGACCATCAATTGTTTGCATGCAAGTGTGGGCTTAAGCCTTAGAAAATGAAAACAAGGACTTCCGGCAAGATGGCGGACTAGGCATGGACTGTGTACGACAAAAATATGTGACACAAAATAAAACAGACACAGATGAAAATTCTGACACCCTGAACTTCAGAAGAAAGGTTAGAGATGTGGGTGGAGCGTTCCTGGGAGGAGAGGCCATGCAGGGACAGCGAGAGAGGAAGACTAACTGGCAAACAGCTGGCCAGACACAGCTTGACCATCTTGTGAGCAGCTCTGGCAGCTGAGGGAGGCCAGGTAAAGCAGATTCGCATAGGCGACTTGAAATTTCTCCTTTTCCCCCCATCTCCCCTGGTAATCAGAGGTATGGCCAGCTCCCACCCACATCCACCCCCAGTACATTCCCTGAGTTGGGGGCCAGCAGTGCTTCTTCAGTGTGCCACTTTGGTAACTGGATTAAGATAGACTCAGCTTCAGATCTACAAAATCTGCAGAGCCACCAGACCAGTATATAACCAGTCACCCTGCCCTCAGCTTCCCTGTGGTCCTAACAGACACTGAAACCAGCAACGTCAAAGGGCCCACGAACTACTTCTGGATTGAGTGTCCTGAACACAGATAACACAGAGGCCAATAGGAACTCCATCTAGGGAGTTGGGTAAACAGGAAATCTGTTGTCATAGCCCTTCTACAATTACCTCGTGAGCTCCTTGAATAGCAGAAGCCACCCAGAAACTTCTCCCCTCTGGGTCCACCAACTGCACTGTTTGTTTTTACAAATGTGACAACCCCACAATGCCCAGGAGACAAAAGACAACTTTAGTACACACTAGGAAACAAAAGAGAATGGCTCAAACAAATGACCAAGCTGCACAGACAGAAAACGTTTCTGAGGAAAAAAAGTTAATGGAACTAACTGAAAAAGAATTCAAAAAGATGATATTTTTGAACCTTCAACAGATTAACAGAAAGATTGAGGAAAGCAAAGAGATACAGAAAAAAAAATTAGAAGAATTCAGGAAAACTCTGTAAGAACAAACACATAAAATAAATG
>NW_006408943.1:400182-407757 GCF_000296735.1 Chrysochloris asiatica | reverse complement strand
ATAAAACAGACGTTTGTAAGTAGGGAAAACAATGATAAATTACAGGGTAACCTCAAAAAAAACATTTGCACATCAAAATATTTTTTTTAAAGAGAGTAAAATCAGAAAGATTTAGTAAACATTAACACACCAGAAATGAAAATGAAGAGAAAACCCACAAATGAACTTTACAAAGAAAATTATGGGGAATAAAGAATCCAGCACCACCACACACACACACACACACACACACACACAAATGACAGCAATCAATTCACATCTATTGATAATTACACTGAATGTAAATTGATTAAATGTACCAGCAAAGAGACACAGAGAGCACAAAGGATAAGAAAACAGGATCCTTCAATACCCTGTCTACAAGAAACATATCAAAAAGATGGAGACAGCCTAAATGCCCATTAACAAAAGAATGGTTAAACAGAGTTTGGTAGAGAGTAGACATATGCTAAAATGGATGACAGAGCAGTCATTACACAACACTAGGGAGGTCAGCAGAGGAAAAATATTGTTAACTGTTGGTACCTGGGAGGACTGCAACTATGTAATGATGCAAATTGTATGATTTGGCAAAAGAAGAAAAAAATAAAAAACAGAGGGAATCGAAGCAAATACTTTTGAATGATGATGCACAGAGGAGATTGTAATCATTGCAACGAAACAATGAGTGTAAAACTGATGTTCCCCCATGTAAACTAGCACTCAATTCCCAATAAAAACTTAAAAAAAAACCAAAAACACTCCTCTTTGCAAAATTTTCAAGAGTAGAATTTTTATTTTTCTTAATTGAAAGTGAGCACTTGTCTCTAAGAAGCTTTACAACATCACAGCCTGTTTTGAATATTTTTTTGTTTTCTGTTTACCCAACTTCTATTTCCCACCCATGCCAAACCTTGTTTTGTTGTTGTTTGGTTTTGATAAGCCTGATAGATTTCCCTCTGAAAAGTTACCCTTACAGAGTTCTCCTCCTCAACACATGCTGTTTGAGTAACTTCATCAGGTGATACAAGAACCTAGATTTAAGTAGTTCAAAAGTCAGAATTTAACTCACTCCATGAGAACCAATTAAATGAACTCAGACTTTTAATGAGATTTCTGATTAGTAGAGGCTCTTTCCTATAGCCTTGGATTTAGCAAGAGCCGATGAAATGCTATAACCAAAATGCACCAAGTGGAATAGAGAGAAAATGAAAGTGGTTGTGATATCTTTTGTGTGTCTGATCAGAATGCACTTTATGTTGATGCTACTCCTGGATCTATCAATTGTATCAGCCGACTAAATCATTTATTTTGCTTAATCCACATAGCATCTGACTCATGAAACCAATGTAATCAATATGAAAAAATGTTCAATTATTTTTATTTGATAAAAAATGGAGCAGTATAATTCAACCTTGGTATCTGAAACTTGACTATGACAGACTTGCTGTTTTCCTTGTTGTTGGTGGTGGTGGTGTTGTTGAGTGTCATCAAGTCAGTTCTGACTCACAGTGAACCTATATGCAACTGATCAAAGTGCTTCCTGGTCCTTCACCAGCCTCACAATCATTCCTATTTTTTGAGCCCACTGTTGCATCCGCTGTGTCAAACCATCCCATTGAAGGTCTTCTTTTTTACTGACCCTCTATTTGCCAACCATTGATACCTTCTCTAGGGACTGGTCCTTGATGATACGTACAAAGTGTGTGAGATGATTTCTCACTATCTTCATTTCTGAGGTGCATTCTTGCTGTAAGTTTTTCAACACAGATTTGGCTAGTCTCTGGCAGCCCGTTCAATATTCTTTACTTAATTCACAATTTAAAGGTTTCAATTCTTTTTTAGTCATCAACTTTATATATGTTTATTTTAAAGATGTATTCTCCTATATGATAGCCACTAGCCACATGTGGTTATTTATAATTAAATAAAACTTGTAAAAAGAAAGAAAGAAAAGACCAAACTGGATGTCAGAAGAGACACTGAAACTCACTCTCTACTGTAGAGATGCTAAAGTGAATAAAAGAAATGAGGACATAAAAGAGCTAAAAGGAAAATTTCAAAGGGCAGCTTGATAAGACAAAGTCAAGTATTATAATGAAATGTGCAAAGACCTGGAGTTAGAAAACCAAAAGGGAAGAGCATGCTCAGCATTTCTCAGGCTGAGAGAACTAAAGAAAAAAGTCAAGCCTTGATTTGACATACTGAGGGATTCTATGGACAAAATGAATGATACAGAAAGCATCAAAAGAAGATGGAAGGAATACTCAGAGTCACTGTACCAAAAAAAAAAAAAAAAAATGGTCAACCATTTCAAGAGGTAGCATATGATCACAAACAGATGGTAGTGAAGAAAGAGATTGAAGCTGCACTGAAGGCATTGGCAAAGAACAAGGCTCCAGGAATTGACAGAACAGATATTGAAATCTTTCAACAAACTGATGAAACACTAAGAGGCACTTACCTATGTCAAGAAATTTGGAAAACTGTTATCTGGCCAAGCGACTGGAAGAGATCCTTATTTTGCCCATTCCAAAGAGAGGTGACCCAATAGAATATAGAAATCATCAAACAATATCATAAATAGCATATGCAAGTAACATTTTACTGAAAATAATTCAAAAACAGCTGCCAGAAACTCACGCTGGATTCAGAAGAGTAGGTGGAACTAGGGGTATTATTGGTGATGGATCTTAGCTGAAAGCAGAAAATACCAGAAAGATGTTTTCCTGTGCTTTATTGACTATACAAAAGCTTTTAACTGTGTAGATGATGACAAGTTATGGATAACATTGCAAAGAATGGGTATTCTGGAATACTTGATTGTGCTCATGAGGAACCTATACAAAGACCAAGAGGCAAACTGAATGGTTTAAAATTGGGAAAGGTGTGTGTCAGGGTTGTATTCTTTCATCATACTTATTCAATCTGTATGCTGAACAAATAATCTGAGAAGCTTAATTAGATGAAGAAAAACGTGGCATAGGATTGGAGGAAGACTCATTAACCACTTGCGATATGCAGATGATACAAACTAGCTTGCTGAAAGCAAAGAGGACTTAAAATATTTACTGACAAAGATCAAAACCACGACCTTCAGTATACACCTCAATGTAAAGGAAACAAAATTCCTCCTAGTTGAACCAATAAATAATGCCACGATAAATGGAGAAAAGTTCGAAGTTGTCAAATACTTTATCATGAAGCAGCAGTCAAGAAATCAAATGATGCACTACATTAAGCAAATCTGCAGCACGAGGACCTCTTCAAAGTGTTCAAGAGCAAAGACGTCAGTTTAAGGACTAAAGTGCGCCTGAGCCACGCCATGGGATTTCAATTGCCTCATAGGCATGTAGAAGTTGGACAGTGAATCAGGAAGACCACTGAAGAATTGAGGCCTTTGAGTTCTGGTGTTGGAGAAGAGTATCATCAGTAGCATGGAATTCCCAAAGAACAAACAGATCTGTGTTGAAGGAAGTACAGCCATGAATGCTCCTTAGAAGCCAGGATGATAAGACTTGGTCTCTCATGCTTCAAACACAGTATCAGGAGGGACCAGTCCCTGGAGAAGGACATCATGCTTGGTATAGTGGAAGGTCCACCTGTATGCCAACAGCACCTGCTAAGGAACTGAGTAACATGAGGCAGCCTTCAAAGGCTAAAGGAAAGATTAAAATGAAACCAAACCAAACTAGCTGATGTTTAGTGACCCTGAGTAAACTCCAGAACTGGGCCCCATGTTGTTCTCCATGGCTGAGTTTTTTGCAAGTAGATCACCAGCCCTTTCTTCCATGAAGCACAGCAGCGGGTACAAAAATGCAGACACTGCTCAGGAATGAACAGTTTTCCAGTTCCACGGAAGCAAAAGCCTAATGCTAAAAACACAAATAAAATTCTGCAACACTGACCCAGTGGTTGTCCTGATGATCAACTTCCCAAACCCCTGTCACTGAATACCCTACGAAGCCAGTGCCCCCCGGAGGGCAAAGCACCATCTGCTCTGACCATGTGAACCCTAGCAGTCCTCCTCCCGCCTGCCCAGCCGGTGACCAGGTTCCAGACAGCCTCTGGGAGCAGGGCCTGTAAACAAGTCCTTCAGTGAGAGGAGGTTTCATTAATGTCAACGGAGGACATCTGAGAGGAGACGTCTATTTGTCAACGGAAACTGCATGATTAAAAGTTTAAATGCAGCCCAGCAAATTGCCTATGAGGGGCGACCCAGTGACTGAAGAGATGGGGTTTCATTTCCCGTGTCACACCTCCCTCGTTCACCTGAACAAGCTCTCCCAGACAGGGTAAACAGGTGAATAAATCATTTAAATGCTCCTGCCTGAATGCCTTCATCTCCAAGAAGCACTGACTTCACTTTACCTCAGGGCCCAGTTCCCATCTTTCACCCACAGTGACAGGATCAAAATTGGGCCGCTGGTGATGAGCTCTTCTGGAAACGCGACCGCTGAGTCTGTCCCTACTGCTAAGGTGACACCCTCCTCCAGTTCCAAGGAAAGGACAACGCCAGGCTGGTAAGTCCAAAGCAGAGCGAAAGGGAAACCTAACCGAATAAGCCTTTAATGTGATGCCTTCAGAAAGACAAACAAGGCACAAATACATCATGACAGCTCATCTCTGAGCTTCAACAAGGCTTCCTTTCCTGTAAGCACAACACCCCCATCTGAAGAATGCACCTCCCTGAGCACAATGAACCTGCTAGGCAGAATGCTCCTTGGGTAATCACAAATTCTCCAGTTCCAAAATCAAAGGCATCCCCCTCAGCCCAGTGCAGCCCACCATTACCTACAACAAAACAACACAGTGATGAGACAATTCCCTGCAACCAAGAGTGACCAAAATGTTAACAGTGCTGAATCTGAGAACGGCTGGGAGTAAAGATGTAAACTTTAAATCTGGGATGAAATCATCGCACCTCAACCCAGCCATTGCCACATGCCCAGCTCCTAGACAGAGTATGACCCACGGCTCCACCAATGCTTCTGCTTACAGTGCCTTCTTCTGAAGAAATATTAATACTCAAGCAACTCTTATAAGGATGAGTATTGTATCCCTGATGAACACATCAGGGAATTCAGGGCCAAAAAGAGTAAATAACTTGCCTAAAATCATACAGGGATTAAGTGATAAAAGCTGAGACTTGAACCCAGGTCCATGTGATATCAAAACCCAATGCCCACGCCCAACAGCCAGTCCCCATTCCTGCCTCAAGAGCAATCCCTTGGCTTACTTAGAAATGGCAAACCCAGTTACAATCCAAAGTGAAAAACTATCCCAGTCTGCTGTTAAGAATACACAACAACACAGATTGACAAAGTTAAAGCTTTCTACTGTCACCTAATGACCAGCAGTGAGGTCTCCTTGCAACTAGATCCCACTACTGAAACTATCCCAAAATAACACTCCCTACCATCAACCCCCATGTCTGGTTCACATTCAGACACTCTCCGAAAAGCAGCCTCCTCTTCTAGGTGGTAAAGAGGACTTAAAATACTGATGAACATCAAAGAGCACACACAGCCTTCGGTATGGGTTGCATCTCAATATAAAGAAAACACTGGACCAGTAAACAACATACACATAATGGAGAAGAGATTAAAGTTGTCAAAGACTTCATTTTGCTTAGACCAACCATCAACACACATGGAAGCAGGAGTCAAGAAATCAAAGGACATATTGCATTTGGCAAATCTACTGCACAAGACCTCTTTAAAGTGTTCAAGAGCAAAGATGTCAGTTTGAGGACCAAGGGTGCTTCTGACCCAAGCCATGGTATTTTAAATAACCTCATATGCATGTGAAAGTTGAACAGTGAATAAGGAAGACCGTAGAAGAATTGATGCATTTGAGTTATGGTGTTGGAGGAGAATACTGAAAGTACCAGGAATGCCAGAAGAGCAAATCTGTGTTAGAAGAAGTGCAGTCTTTATAATGATCCTTGGAAACCAGGATGGCCAGACTTTGTCTCTCATATTTCAAACATATTGTCAGAATGGACCAGTCCCTGGAGAAGGGCATCAAAACACAGGAAGACCCTCAACAAGATGGATTGGCACAGTGGCAGCAGCAGCAATGGGCTCAGGCTTAGCAACGATTATGAGGTTGGTGCAGGACTGAACAGTGTTTTGTTCTGTTGCGCATAGAATCACTGAGTGGATACCAACTCGATGTCACCTAACAACAACAACCTGGTAGGACCCAGTGGAGGACAGAAGGGACACAGAGAGGCCCTGAGAACAGCTTCTCGAGCTGGTTGCATGGCTGTCATTACCTCCTGACAGGGAGCACAGGTGAGGTAGGCAGCCGTGTGGCCCTGAGGCACACAGGGAGTTAACTGCACATACGGGAACTGAGCTGCTGAGTCAAATCAGAGGAGGGGCTGCCCAGGGAAACAGCGTTGCTCACACAACACTGACCAATAGAACATCCCAGAGCCCGTCTCTCATCCCCGTGGAGAGGGGACTGGGAAACAGCAGACCCAGTGTTCCCGTGACAGGAAGACAGCTGAGGTACCTGCTGAGTGAGCCACACCTGGGCTGCAGTGGAGCTCAGGGAGAAAATCCCCTCCTGCTCTGGGTTTAGGTTGTTCAGAGCAACGCTCATAAAATAAATATGGGAAGGGAAGAAAAATGAGTTCTGTCACCCAAAGTCTGAGACCTGGTTAGTTAAGGATGGAATTTAAAGGACAACTATGTCCATCTCAGAAATAAAATGTAGAAACGGCACAGGAGTTTGGCCTCCAGGATTTTTTTTTTTTTAAGATGCCTTTTTCAGAGGTTGGGTAAATTATCGACTGTCTCAGAGGACGTGAAAGGCAATCTCTCTCCACAGGGAGGGTCTGGGGCTCAGAGACTGAGAGGATCTGGAAGCTATTCTGTAGCTCTGCTGGCAGAGCCGGGGTACCTGAGACAAGAGGAGAATACACACCACCACAGAGACATCATCATTTACAGACAGGGCAAGATTTCTTTTTTCAAAGTCTATTTCAAGACATTGTTGTTTTGCAAAATCATAGAATAACATCTTTCAGGTTACGTATCAGTTTCTTCTTGTTGTTAAGTCCCATGGAGTCGGTTCCAACTCACAGCGACCCTGTACAGGGTTTCCAAAGACTAGCAGCTCAATAAAAACCCAGAGTACATAGGTTGATGCATTAATCCATGTTTAGGATGGAAGCCACACTGATTCTAAATACACCCCCAGCTGCTGGCAATTCATAGGGGCCTCCCAGCTGCTGAGCCCACAAATCAGATCACCCTCAAACTGCACAGAACCAGGAAAGCGCCGGGCAATTAGTAAAACCAGAGACAGACTTCACCAAATCTCCAAATCACTGCTAAGAAGGGCAAACTGGATTCCTCTCCGTTTTCATGGGTGTGGAGACAGGGAGCTGCTTTGCCATGCAATGGTTACTCTCTGAGGTCCCAGCTGTTGCTGTAACAGGAATCCCGCTTTAATAAACAGACATTGATTTTCTCAGAGTTGGGGGGGGGGGGCGGCTAGAAGTCCCACCTTAGGGCATGGGCTCTGGAGGAAGGGGTGCTCTGTGTCTGCCAGGGGGAGCTCCTCACCACTGGCTCTGGAGGA
>NW_006408943.1:345195-399822 GCF_000296735.1 Chrysochloris asiatica | reverse complement strand
AGCTCCTCACCACTGGCTCTGGAGGATGCGGTTCTCTCTGTCTGCCTGGGAAAAGCTCCTCACCACTGTCAACTTTTGTTGCCCCAGCGTTCCCAGGTTCCTTGGGGAACTTCACGTGGCATCTCTCTTCTTCCATTTGTACGTCTCAATTCTGTGACTTTTCTGCTCCTTATACCTCAGAAGTGACCAAATTTCAGACACACCAAGCACTGGACTGTGAGCTTGCAGGTGGGCGGTTCAATCCCACCAGCCACTCCTCGGAACCCTTAACACTGGCTTGTTAGGAGTCAGATTCAACTCCACAGCATTTAACAACAGCAACAACCACACAGGTATGGCCTCATTAACAAAACAAGAAACATCTATTTCCTAATATGATTATATCTACAAGCAGAGGAGCCCTGGCGGCACTGTGGGTAGGCATTGGGCTGCTAACTGCAAGATTGATGGTTCAAAACCACCAGCCACTAGGAGGGAGAAAGATAAGGCTGTCTACACCGATAAAGATGTGCAGTCTTGGAAACCTTGTATAGGGTCTCTGTGAGCTGGAATCGACGCGAAGGCAGTGGGTTTGATAAGGGTTAGGATTCCAGCACATATTTTGGAGGGCATAGTTCAAGCCATTACTTAGTAACGACCACCCCAAGGAATGCGCCACATTTCAAACTGCACATGTGTGAACACACACAGTAGAGGGGAATGAGATGCAGTTAACTAAAGCTGCATGAAACCTATTTTATTTTCCCATCTTTTGAGTGTCAAGAATATGAGAGGATGGACCAGCCTGCGTTCCAGGCACAGCAGAGCAGCTGGTTGTGGAAGGACTCGTTCTTGGGGCACTGCTGACCTCTGCTGGTCACCATAGGCACAGCAGGGAGAGACAAGCAGGCTTCAAGCTCCACGTGGCTTTCACATCCCAGACCATGCTGACACTGCCTCATTGTCTAAGTCAGTAAGTTAAGGCTAAAGAGCCTGGAATTCTTCAGGAACGCTGAGTGCTATGCTCTTCACCAGGCCCAGTAAACCAAGATGGCAGTGGAGGCATTCACCATCTGGGTCTCTAGACCTTGACTGGGTGAGGCAGTCATCCTTAGCTCCCTATGGCAGGTCTGAACTGCAGTGAGCTGCGAGGTGCAGTCCTGTTTCTACAGGACACCACTGTGAAACCCCAGGCCAACTCAGGAGGAGACATGACAATGCTAGAGGTTGTTTCTCAGACAGTCACTTCCGCAGGGATCACAAATCCGTAACTGAGAGGTCTGGGGGTTGGATTCTGGATGGTATTGTTGTATATGTTAATATCAGGTTGCTGCCTGTTGTTGTTGGTTGTCCATCCAAAGAACTCCCTTGAGTATTTTTTGGAAGATTGATCTGGTTTTTACAAATTCTTTTCATTTCTGTTTATCTGGAAACATCCTAATTTCACCATCATATTTGAGGGACAATTCTGCTGTATGCGCGATTCCTGACAGGCATTTTTTTTTTTTTTTCTTTCAGAGTTTTATATATGTCAACCCATTATCTTCTTGCCTGCATGGTTTCTGCTGAGAAATTAGAGCTTAGACTGATTAGTTCTCCTTTGTAGGGAACTTTTTTTTTTTTTTTTTTTTTTCTGAGCTACTCTCAGGATTCTTTTCTTGTCTTTGGTTTTAGACAATTTGATTATAATATGTCTTGGGAGTTCTTCCTTTGGGGTCAGTTCCCTTTGGAGTTTGTTCAGTTTCTTCAGTGCGTGTATTCTCACCTTTCATGACGTTAGGGAAGTTTTCCTATAACAAGCCTTAGGCAATTTTCTCTGTGGTTTCAGTTTTTGTCCCTACCTGTTTGGAAATTCCAATCACACATAAGTTACTCCTCTTGATGGTATCCCACACAATGCTTAAGCTTTCTTTGGACTTTGTGTTCTTTTTTCTGATGGATCCTCTAGCACATAAGTATTGAGAGATTTGTCTTCAAGCTCACCAATTCAGCCTTCCACAGATTCAATTCTACTTCTCTGCCCCTTCAATGTATTATCTACTTCTCAAATCTTAGTGTTAATCTGGATTTCTTTGGGCTGTTTTTTTATGGTTTCTGATTCTTCATTTTAGTCCGTTTGTTCTTGTAATGTTTTCTTGAATTCTCCTAAAGTTTTTACTTTGTTCTCCATGCACCTTTCTTGATTATTCTCTCGGTTCATAGAAGGAACCTAAATTTTAATCTTTGGAATTCCTTATCAGGTAGTTCTAGTACCACTGTATCTGCTGTTTACATTTCCTGACTCTGCATTTTGGTCACTTGTTTGAACCAGTCTGTCTAGTTTCTTTTGTAAGCTGAATTTGTCTCTCATCTCAGAGGCACTGTGGTGTGCTTTAATTTACATCTAATTGATGATTTTATGCTGCTGTGTTCTTGGGCATTCACACAGTTCTCTGCTGTTTGTGAAACATAGTTCAGGGTGGGTTTGCCCGATGTTGGCTGCTAATTATCATTGATCAGGTGGTACAGCAGTGGGTAGTGGTGCTTGTCCAAGGAGTAGAGTCACAGGAGGTGTGAGTGTGGATGGGCTGTATGGACCCAAAATCAGACAACAGCAATAAAATATAATGAGGTGAAGTCCACCAGCCTCTAGTCACAGGGACTCAATGCCCAGCTCCAAACCCCAGGCAGAGCAGAGACTGGGCAGTAGGGGGCCCACCAGGCAGGTGAGGGCAGGGGCTGGCCACACTCACAGCTGCCAGAAGGGCTCGGGAACAAGAAAGAACTGTACACCCATGGCCACCAACCTACAGTGTGTGTCCTGTGCCTCTGGGCCATCCACAGCGATCAACAGCCACACACAAAAGCTCATGATGGCTGGCTGCACTGTGCCAGACCTGCCAACAACCCACCATCTGTCTCCTCTCCCAACCGGCACTCAATCCACGTCTCCACCCTTTCCTCTGAGACGCAGGGTTCCAGAAGCCCACCCATATCGGCTTCACTTGGTCTCCCGTGTCCTTGTGGCAGAGTGTCTGCCTGCTCTGCCATCTTGCCCCAGAAGTCCCAAAAGATGAGTTTTGAAAACCCTCTGGAGTAGTTCTTCTCTGACACACCTGGGAATCACCATGAGCGTCAGCTGACGTGACAGCAACTGATTTTGTTAGTTTATTTTGGGGGGTTGGGTTTGCATTTTTTGGAATATAGCAGGGATGAAATGAGAGAGATGTGCTTTGGAACAGAGGCCTGGCCCGTGGCAACACCTCCGTACCGTGACTAGCAGCAACACCACCACCACCTATACTCACAGCACCGGCTGCCGTGGGTCTGACTCTGAACCCTCAAGAAAGATCAAATCAAAACAGCCCTCCCCCTAGAGGCAGCCACGGTGAGCCTCCAGCCAGGTCATCAGCAAGGCCACAGTATGGATACCCTTGAGACCTTCCTCCTGCCACAGCCACACGCGAGACAACATGAGATCTCTCCCACTCAGGCCAGACACAGAGCCCTGCAGGCAGCATTTGCACAATCTGACAGCCCGAATGGCAGCTATGTTATGTGCCTCTGACGTGCGCTTTGCCAAAGCTTTATTTTATTGGCTTGTCCTGCAGGGACACTGTCTCCTTCTGCCCCCATGTCAGGTGAGCACAGCCCTAACTGTGGGTTAGACACAGAGAGCAGTTAGCTCACAGGTGGCCTAAGATAGCTTCATCATGTGGCAAGCATACACCCTACAGGAAACGGGCACCCAGGGCTGTGGTCCCCCTTACCACCACTCTCCCACTTGCCGCATCACACCACTGAACTGGGACGGCTCCTCTCAGACACAGCAGCCAGGCCCAGGGATGGTCCTCAGTGACAGCCTCTGCCTGGAGGAAGGTCACAGTGTTTCTAGAAGACCCTGCAGGATCTGGCCAAGTTGGCACTGTCCACCCCTCACTAACCCCACCTACTGCAGCCCCAACCTGGGCTAACTACACCCATCACACCTACTGCCAGCCAGACAAGTGCCAGACTTTCTGTCACCAGGCGGAAGTCTTGCTCAGCCTTTAGGGCCGAGCCAGAACCTCAGCTATGCGAGACGCCCTCGTCATCACCCTTCCCAGACCAGGTCCCCATCCTCTGAGACAGCAGTGTACTGGTCTCCTCCTGAACACAGGGTGCAATCACTTTGCTTGTTACCAGCTTTTGTGCATCACCCCAATCAACTTTAAGTCCTTTAGGGGTGTTGTGGATTAAATGGTCTCCCCCAAAAGATACACTGAAGTCCTAACCTTAAACCTGGGAACATGGCTTGTCTTGTTGGGCAAGTCTCTTGACTTCTCAGGGTCAGTTTCTTCATCTTAACAAAATGAAAGAAAACCAAAAGAAAAAAGACAGGGGGAAAAAAAAAAGTGTGGACTAATCAGATGAAATCAGTAGTTGTCAAACTATTCCAAGAACCCCAAGGTTCCTTTAAGGGGACTCAGAGACCACCAGAGATAGGCCCCACCACCTGCTTCTCCCAGAGTTGTACCACTTCCATCTGTTTATATATGCCCACAGAAGACTAGAGCAGGTTCTGAGGACTGGTGCTCCGTGATGTGCCCACGGTTCTGACACACACTGAGCCTCTGGAACAACGCTCCCAGCAACCCGGACTCCATCGCGGAGCAGCCCGAGCCCTGCGGACCCCTGACCCACCTCGTTGAAGATGATCCTGGGTGGCTGCCTGGAGAGCTGCTTGGTTGGTCTCACTGTGGTTTTCCACGTCTTCCCAAAAAAGTGTCGGTAGGTGACATCCAAAAGAGACACCCGCAGGTGGCATTCGATTTCTGACAGCACTTCCTGCACACTCTGTAAGAAAAGAGTCAGTCCAGAAGACCTCTCAGAACATAAGCCTTCTCACAGCTGCCAGGTGGAACATTCCAGAACACACTGGCCCCTCAGCATCCATCCCTGTAGGTTTGGGTCTCAGAACTTCAATTTGCTTTTGAGGAATCCCTTCTCCCATACTCACTGCTCCGGGGGTGGGGGGGAGAGATGATAAACCCAAAAGAACAGCCCTCTCTGGTGGCCAATCAGGCACAAGCCTAACACTCACTCAGTGCTAATACCTAGGGGCCAAGGCTGTGAGGTGGAAATACCTGTGGAGCCAAGAGAAGCAGGAAGAACAAATCGAGTCACATCATTTGAGACCCTGGATCAAACCATACCTGAAGCCTATCTGCCTGTGCCAACTCACTATTAAAATGGAAAAAAAAAAAATTTAAAACCAAACTCAAATGCACAAAAAAGTCCAGATTCACTGGTCTGACAGAGATGGGAGGATCCCCCTGGAAATGCAGCCACCTCTGGAGGTCACCTTTCAGCCAAATAACAGACTGGCCTATAAAATCAACAGTGACACTGTGAGAAATGTGCTCCTTAGAACAATTCAAGACCAAACTGGCAACATTTGCCCAAAAGCAAAGATGGAGAGGCACAGAGGGCAGAGAAACCAAGGGGATGGAAATGAAGAGTCTGATGGAGACACACTGCAGGGAGAGCCACTAACGTTTCGAACACTCTGTGTACAAGTTGCTGAATGGGAGGAACATTGATTTACGGTATCAACTTTCATCCGCTGCTCCTGCTATATGTCATCGAGTCAGTTCCTACTCACAGCAACCCTATACAGGGTTTCCGCGGCTGTAAATCTTTATGGTAGTAAAAAGCCTCCTCGTTCTCCTGCAGAGTGGCTGCTGGATTTAAACTGCTGACCTTGCAGTTAGTAGCCCAAAACATAACCCACTACGCTAAGGCTCTTTAAACTTTCGACAGCAAAATAAAATGTTCCTAAAACATAAACTGACTCTTAGCTTAAACCATCTTGTCATTCTTTGTTAAGTGCCATCCTGTTGGTTCTGACTTATAGCAACACTGTATAGGGTTTCCAAAGAGCAGCTAGTGGGTTTGAACTGCCAACCATGTGGTTCACAGTCCAGTGCTGATCTTACAGCGCCACGCCAGGAGTCCCAAAACATCTTGGTGGTGGTTGGGTGCCATGGAGTCAGCTCTGACTCATAGCAACCCTGTACAAGGTTTTCCAGGCTATAAATCTTTACCAGAGCAGAAAGCCTCATCTTTCTTCTGCAGAATAGCTGAAAGTTTCGAACTGCTGACCTTGAGATTAGCAGCCTGACTCACAACTACTACTCTACCAGAGCTCCTTTAAACCATCTTAAATGGGTATTTTTGGTCATTGGCAACCAATCTGTCCTCCCCAGTACAACCAGAAACTCTAAATCCTCAATTTGTCTGACTTATCTGGGAAGACATTAGCTAAGGAAGAGCAGCTATCCGATGACTGAAAGAGCAGGGCTATAAACACAGAACAAAAAAGCACTCAGACCCTGTCCAGACGAAGACTTTACTATTTGTCTCGAGTTTTACTTTTAGCCTTCCCAGCTCTTACTGGTGGTAGAGTCCTTGCTGTCTGTCCCTGGGACAAAGGGCTCTTTGTTTCTCTGTCATTCACTCACTTAGCAAGTACTAGTTATGTGTTTACCCTGCTGTACCTACTTTGTGCTGAGCGAGCACTGTGTTAGACCCTGGAGAATAACAGGGAGCAAACAGTGAGGGAGGACATGGGGTGAACACATGCTTCAGCCAAGAGAGTGAGGATGTTTGAGCAGAGGAGGAGTCTGGGGTAGACAGGGTCTGGACACAAGGAGCAGCAGGGTGTCTGGGGCCAGCGAGATGCCCACATGGCTGTAAAAGGCTAAGGGAGGTGGGGAGGCAATGAGGGGTAGCACTCATCAGGCCAGGTGACAAGAAGCTGAGGTTTGACGGCGAATGGGATGGGAAAGGCTCTGTGAAGTGACTCATGTGACCGGGGCGTTTAAGAACATCACTGAGGCCACCACGTGCAATGGCAGCTGTGAGACCCCCAGGAGGCTGCAGTTGCCATGTGCGGCGGACAGATACAGGGTCTGCTCAGAAGGTAGGGCTGACCCAACACAGTGCCATGATGGACAGGGAACCTGAAGTGGGGAAGCAGCGTGAAGGGCGGGGTGACCACCTGCCCCCTTTGCCTGAGACACCCCAGCATCAACCCTGTTGATCCCCGTCCTGAGTGAAGCACAGCCTTGTGTTTTGTGACTGGAGCAATAAGAAATGGGGTACTATTTGTGGAAGTAGAGGAGATAGGGGAAGGAATGAAGAGAATGAGTTCAGCGGTGTAACCATGTCTGCCAGAGTCCCCCTTCTTTAAAAGCACTCGGCTCAGAGACTCTGCGCTCAGCATGGCCTGCTGCCTCCGCCCAGCTCCCAGTGTTTATATACATGCCAACTGTCACCCCCAGAGAGAGTGTGAGCCCCCAATGACAGGAACCTGCTCCACCTGAGGGCCGTTCACACCCCATCACCATGGAGCCACCCTGGGCTCCACCATCCACCTCCTAGCCAGGTTCTGACTCCCCCAGAACTCCCAACCCACAGAGTCTCTCAGGGAACATTCTGTCAGCCTCGGCAGCCTCCTGGCCGACGGCTCCACACAGAACAGTCTGTCCCTCCGGGCCAGCCTCTCACTCCTTCCCCCATCTTAACCTCTGGAAGTCTTCCCTGACCCTGGTCTTTCTGCTCAAAACTAAGCACCCCTCCACCTCTGTGCCTTCTATCCAATCCTTGTCATGGCTGACCACACAGTGATGGGGCATGGGAGTCTCTAGACCTGGGCCCCAACCTAATGTCTCTGACAACTGCCGTGGGGCAGAGCCCTCTCTCTGTGTCCCCCTAGCACAGCTCCACACACAGTGGGTGGTGCCCAATAAACATCCACTGGAATTAAGGGTGACCCAAGTGAGAGAAATACAATCAGTGTTCACTTGACTTTCTTACCGTGAGCTCAACAACAGGTCATATTTTTAGCCCACGACCTTCCATAGGAAGGTTTGCTATCATCTAAAGCTCTGGTAGCATAGTGGTTACGAATCGGGCTGCGAACCATAAGGTCAGCAGTTCGAAACTACTAGCTGTTCAGTGGAAGAAAGATGAGGCTTTCTGCTCCCGTAAAGATTTGCAGCCTCAGAAACCCTGTACAGGGTCACTATGAATCGGAACCAACTCCATGGCACATAACCACCTCCACCAAAGCAGGGTGGGAGTCCTGGTGTGGCGCTATAGGATAAGCACCGGACTGCAAAGTCAGTTTGAGCCACAAGGTCGACAGTTCAAACTCACCAGCCACTCCTTGGAAACCCTATACAGGGTTGCTATGAGTCGGAACCGACTGGACAGCATTTGATATCAACAGTAACAACAATGCAGGTATAGGGAGCCTTTTTTCTGCCAAAATGTATAATATCGATTCACGAGCCATACAAAATTATCAATTTAAACATTAGTATGCTATATTTGGTTAAGCATGTAATTAACTCATCCCTAATGTGATGGCTGAAATTGCAGTTACCTTCCTGGGCCAGACCAAATGATTTTGTGAGCAGAACATTTCCCAGCCCTGATCTAAAGCTATCAGTTTTCAAACCAACTAAAATTATGCAAACTTGTTAAGACTATCCAAATTAAAACTGCTCTTTTGACATTTACATTCTACTTCACCTTCTGTTACATGGTATTTTTTGATTTTATATGTGTAAAACTAACTGTATATGTGATACACCTCATTTGATCATGGTTTTATATATTGCCACATTTGATTTCCTAATATTTTGAAGATTGTGTGTATGTGTGTGTGTGTGTGTGCCAATATCCATGAAGGATATCAGTCTGTACTTTCCTTGTCTTTGTTTTGTTTGCTGTCAGGGATAAAGTGGCCTCAAAAAAATAAGTGGGGAAACACTGGCTCCTTCTCTCTTTTCTGAAGAGTTTGTCGAGAACTGGTATCATTTTTTCCTTTGATATTTGGCAGACTCAATGATGAGGTCATCTGGGCCTAGAGTTTTCTTTGTGGGACGTGGTTTACTTACAAATTCAATGTCCTTAATGACTGTCAAATCATTTGGATTTTCCATTTCTTTCACCATCAAGTTTTGCCAGTTTTTAAGGAATTTATCTCATCTAAGTTGTCTTGTTGGTATATATTCATAAAATTCCTTGATTACCTTTTTCAATGTTTGTAGGATTTGTACTGACACTTCCTCTTTCACCTCTGATCTTGCTGCTCTGTGTTCTCTCTCTTTCTCTCATGATCAGTCACCCAAGGTTTAACCAACTTGATTAACTTTCCAAGAATCAACTTTGAGCTCTGACTTTCCCTTTGTCTTTTATTTTACTGATTTATGCTCCTATGTTTATGAATTAGTTATCTGGTACTGCTGTAACACACATACAAGAGAGATGGCTTTAACAGAAAGTCATCCTTGTCTCCTTTCAGCATCGTGCTCCTGTGTCCAATTTGCTCTTTTTATAGCTCAAAAATGATGGCCTTCAGACACAATCTGCTCTGCTATGCCCTCACTGACATAACAAAGAAAGTCCTTTATTCCCAAATGGTATGACATCAAAAAGTATAGGGGTTAAGATGTACAACACATGTTTTGAGGATACACAATTTAACCCATAACCATAGTCAATGAAATACTTTTTTTTAGAGTTTCAATCCTTTGAAATGTAAAGACTTAGTTTAAGGCCCAGTGTATGGTCTGTATTGGTAAACCTTTCATGTGCACTTTGTTGTTGTTGTCAGGTGCCATCGAGTCGGAACCGACTCATAGCGACCCCATGCACAGCAGAATGAAACAATGTCTGATCCTGGGCCAACCTCACTACCGCTGCCACACCTGGACAATCCATCTTGTTAGAGGTCCTCCTCTTTTTCTCTGACTCTCCACCTTAACCAGCATGACATCCCTCTCCAGCAACTGTTTCCTCCGGACAATATGTCCAAAGTATGAGAGACGAAGCTTAGCCATCCTGGCCTCCAAGGAACACTCTGGCTGCACGTCTTCCAAAACAGATCTATTGGTTCTTTTGGCAGTCCATGGCACTTTCAGTATTCTCCTCCAACACCACAACTCAAAGGCATCAATTCTTCTACGATCTTCCTTATTCACTGTCCAGCTTTCGCATCCATATGAGGCTATTGAAAATACCATGGCTTGGGTCAGGTGCACCTTAGTCCTCAAGCTGACATCTCTGCTCTTCAATACTTTAAAAAGTTCCTGTGCAGCAGATTTGCCCAGTGCAATACGTCGTCTGATCTCTTGACTGCTGCTTCCATGAGTGTTGATAGTTGATCCAAGAAGAATGAAGTCCTTGACAACTTCAATCTTTTCTCCATTGATAAGAATGTTGTTTATTGGTCCAGTGGTGAGGATTTTTGTTTTCTTGACATTGAGATGTAATCCATATAGAAGGCTGTGCTCTTTGAACTTCATAAGTAAATGTTTCAAGTCCTCTTCACTTGGGAAGACAGCATTCTGTTGATTACATCATATTGATGGATGGTATTGTTCCAGACTTCCAAATCCTGACACCTTGCTCAGTTTGCTTTATCTGTTATTAAGAAAGGAGAATCAGAAGTCTCTGACTATGACTATGATTATAGCTACCTTTAGTTCTGTCAAATTCTGCTTCATGTGTTTGGGAGCTGGGAGGAAGAGTGTAGCATAGTGGCCTGACTGCTACCCTTTGAAAGCCCTGTTGGTCCATCTGAGAACTTGGATTTCAGGAGGGTTCTTCTAAGTACACTCACTGAGAAGAGTGCTTAAACTGTTTGTACAAACTGTAGTTTACAGGCTGAACATCTGCTATCTTCCTGGGAGTGTGGGATTTTAACATGTGCTCTGCGGCAGACCAGCTCCAATCAAAGCTGTGTTTCTAATGTGCTTCCCTGAGTAGATAGGGATGGGGGGGTGGGGGGGGGGGGGTGGGGAACAACACTAGTAAGGTATGCTCACTAGGGAATGGAAAATCCAAAGGGCAACATTTCCCTAAGGACAGTGTTGAGAAGGATGGGAAGGTGGGTGGAATGCAAACAGGAAGCACAGGGAGGAAGTAGGGTAACTGGTTGCAGGGAGTGCATTGCAATCACTGAGATGAAACAAAGTGTCTGATTTGTTGAATGTAAAACAATGTGCTTCCCGGGGTGGCGACATTTCACATGTGCTGTTTCAACTCACATCTTATGTGATCCACTGGGACAGCCCCTGGGAAGCTAGCATCTGGTTGCCTCTGGACCCGGCCCCATGCAGCTTTCTCTTTGCTAATCTCGCTCTAGGTCTTTGCGCTGTAATCATTTAGCTGTGGCCAATTGAGAGATGAGTCATGTGCACACTCCTGGTGAACAGAAGAAGCTGGGGTGGTCCTGAGGGTCTCTGACACAGGAGTGTACACATTCAGCGCTGGTAGATCTTCTTAGTTAATTAACCCTTTTCTCATTAGGAAACACTCTTTTATCTCTGGGAATACTTTGTCTGGCGTTAGGAGAGCCATGCCAGCTGTCTTCTGCCCAGTGTTCTGCATCGTGCTGGGCAACCCCTACAAGCAATCATTTGCATACACCAATATGCAGAATGGGGTCCTTCGTGTGCAATCACACAGATTGCTGGGTCTCACTAGACAACCCAGTTACATAGGTGCTCTACAGAGCCACCTGGCCTGAGTGTGTAAATGACTTGGTAAGCCAAGTACATGCAGGCCACGTGCAGAACTGCTGGGAAGCCAGCACTCGGTCCCTGGCAGTAGTGGACATCAGGCTGAAGGCACCTCTAGCACAAAACGTGGCAGTTTCCCAAGAAATCAGATTACCTGTGTGCTGAGATTGCTCCCTGCGGGCAGAAAGGCAATCTCGCCGAGTGCCCTAAAGTGCTGACCAAATTGCCCAACCGTTTACTCTCTTTGCTGACAGGCCCAGGGGAATGGGTAGAAATGCAGGTGCAGGAAAGACTCAAGAATCGATATGGGAACTAGAATCTCCTCTCAGCTGAGAGCAACGAGGACATGCATCGCACAACAAAGCTCAAGTGTCTCCTTTACCTGCTTGATGAGTGGACCGTCCAGCCACTTGAGGACACACTGGAACGCTGTGGATTCCTTCGGAAGCTGGCGCACCCTCTGGGGATGGGGCGGGACGAGCACATTTTGGGCGAATACCCCATGCCAATCCTTCATGCTGTTGCACCAAGGGTCTCGTGGCCTCCAGGGTTAGCTGCAGCATTGGTGTTGACACAAAGAAAAGAAGTGGTTAAGGGGCCACAGTGCTGAGATATTCTGAGTTTCCTTATCTCCCACCGACTCTGAGGAACTTCTACACCCAAAACCCACACTCTGCAGCCCGACCGCCCAACACCAGCAGTCAGTGGCCTTGGCGCTGGTGTCCACATTGCCCCCACCAGGTCAATGTACCCATCTGGCTTCAGGGATTCTCTCCACCTCCGCCTTTCCTGGCCAGCTGGCACCCATGACCCTGGACTCAGGGACTGGTGTAGGGGTGAACACATGAAGGGCCATTCTGTATAGCTGTTCAGGTGCACGAATGGAGGAGGGGGGACGTGGAGTGGGCATGACCCAATCAGAGCCAATGACATGCAACCCCAGGGCTTCCACAGACCCATAGAAGGTAATACTCTTTCTTGTAGCCCTTGGATAGGTGGTCAGCATGAAGCTATCAGGGACCAACCACAGTTGCAAGAGTTACTGTGAGACAAACACACACAGGTGTTGTTGTTGTTAGGTGCTATGGAGTAAGTACCAACTCATAGTGACCCTATACAAAACATAACGAAACACTTGTTGCCACAAATGTTGCCACGCTTGAGTCCACTGATGCTGCCATCTTGCCAATTCATCTCGTTGGGGGTCTTCCTCTTTTTCTCTGACCCCCCACCTTATCCAACATGATATCCTTCTCCAGCAACTGGTCCCTCTTGACAATATGTCCAAAGTATGAGGGACAAAGTTTGGCCATCCTGGCCTCCAAGGAGCACTCTGACTATACTTCTTCCAACACAGATCTGTTGGTTCTTTTGGCAGCCTATAGCACTTTCTATATTCTCCTCCAAAACCATAACTCAAAAGCATCAATTCTTCTACGGTCTTCCATATTCACTGTTCAGCTTTCACATGCATGGGAGGTTATTGAAAATACCATGGCTTGGATCAGACGCACCTTAGTCCTCAAACTGACATCTTTGCTCTCCAACACTTTAAAAAGGTCTTGCGCAGCAAATTTGCCTAATGCAATATGTCGTATGATTTCTTGACTGTTGCTTCCGTGAGTGTTGATAGTTGATCTGAGCAAAAGCAAGAGGGTCTAGACGTCATCATTGAAGGTCTGGCTCTAGGGAACCCTAGTATCAATCACCCTGGAAGTCCAGCTACAGAATGCCGCTCTTTTAGCTCAAGCTGCTTTGGGGCAGGTTTTGAGGGCTCACTGCTCCCAAGTGGCCTGGCTCATTTAAGGCATTACCTCCCTTCAGCTGGACAGGGACCTGAAAGGCTTCTAGAACCTTCTTCTCAGTTGATGCAGAATGTTAAGATTTTGGCCTTTCTGAGAATCTGAATTTTGTACACCCAAACAATATGCAAGGAGCAGAAGCAGTGGGTTTGGTTCCCTCCAGGGGTGCCCACAAGGTCAAAGGCATCATTTTACTTCTCCCCAGCCCCCAGTACTGACTTGCCAAGGGCTCTGAAGGAGTGAACACCTGGGCAGGTGAAACTGTTGGGGTCATGTCACGGGAAGAGCACCAAAGAAGCCTTGAGTTCTTCACCACTCACCGTGAAACATACATCAGTGTCACTTCTGAAAGCCTTGGAAACAATTCATTTTATTGTAGCTCAGCCTGTGAGCATGTATGCGTGTTCGATTCTGTCTGACAAAGCGGGAGATGTGCATAAGCTCTTCTGCAAATAACCAACATTGGGTGGTCTTCTCAGGAGGAAGGGCTGATGGGACTGGGTGGGTGGCGAGCTGAACTAGCTGTTTTTTCCAAGGAAGTGACTAGGAGACAAATTGGAGTCCTGGTGTGGCACTGTGGGTTAATGGGCTGGACTGCAAAGTTGGTTTAACCACAAGGATGGTGGTTCAAGCTCACTAGCTGCTCCTTGGAAACCCTATACAGGGTCGCTATGTGTGGGAACCGACTCGACAGCACTTAACAACAACAAGGAGACAAATTAAGGAACTCTGGTAGCATATTGGATTACGAGCTGAGCTGCTAACCAAAAGGTCAGCAGTTCTAATCTACCAGCTGCTCTGCTCCCACAAAGATTACAGCCTCAGAAACCCTAAACAGGGTTGCTAAGAGTCGGAACTGACTCCATAACACACGACCACCACCAGGAGACAAATTATGGATATTCCAACTTTCCTCAAACATGGACAGAGTGAGCCTGTCACTTAAAGGGAAGCAGCTATAGAAAACGTGTCCAATCGAACATTAGAATCAAGAGAATGTACCTATCTCCTGACAGCCCCCCTGCTTCTAATGAGATGGGCAGAAATAGTGACAAAGGTGATTGGGGGAAATTGTATCATTAAATGAGTCAATATCTGGGAGACCTACGGAACTTCGGAAACCAAGATTTTTCAAAATGAACAGCAGGTAACAATATAAAATCACAAGTGGGTAAATGATCTACCCACTTGTGGCAGACAGACCAGGGTTGTAACGTATGAAAGCTTATTAACCAAGTGTCAGATGAACACGCAACAACAAACCTTTCAGATACCATGGCTCCACACAAAAAACCGGAACTGTGAACTACAAGGTCTGTGGTTCAAGTCTGTCAGCCACTCAGAGAGAGAAAGATGAGACTTTCTGCTCCCACAAAGTTTAAAAGCCTCATAAACCTTATACAGGGTCACCATGAGTCAGAACCAACTGGACTTCACTTAACAACTTTCTTCTTGGACTCCTACTGCGGCAATGTAGGGTAAGGATTGGACTGTTAACCGCAAGGTCAGAGGTTCAAACCCAGCAGTCACTCCTTGGAAACTCTATGCAGGGTTGCTATGAGTAGCGACAACTCACCAGCACTTAACAATAACAACAACAATTAGAGAGGAATATCTACAATTCTGTAAGCTACTTATCTGAAGGAGATTGGATTGTCTTCAGATAAACAAAAGCCAGACCTGTTGCCATCAAGTCCTCCGTGATGAAACAAAAAATACGATGGTAGGGGAGCCCCCCTTGTGGCTGGAAGAACAGCAGAAAGATAAAGGCGGGTTCCATGCTGTAGTCCAAGAAAAGGAGACAAAGGGCTCTCAAAGGAAAAAAAAAATGAAAATGAAAATGCGCCCCCTTTTATTAAGTCTCTATCAGGAAACCATGGGTTCAAACCCTCCCACAGATGTCTCAGAAGGCGTGGAGATCCATGGAGCACACGTCTACTCTGACACACGAGATCACCATGAGTCGGAACAGACTCAACGGCAACTTGGACTAGTTTGGTATATTAAGTACTCGGCACTCACAAACAGTTTCTTATTATTCCAAGAACCCTGTAAAACTCATGCCACTATTATTTTCCTTTTACAGATGAAGAAACTTCAGATTCGGTGCAAAGTCACACTTCTAATCCTAACTAAGCTCACCGCCAGTCTAACCAGGCTCCGCCCTCCATGCCATCCAGGAGCTGAAAGAGGAGACACACCTGTGGAGGGTTCCAGAGACCTGCTAACATGTCTCTCCTGGCTGCCTTCCCTGCCTGTTCCCGAGACGCTGTGATGCTCCCAAGAGACCCTTGATTCTGTAGATCTATTTAACAAATACTTCCTAAGCATCTACTCTGTTCCAAAGGGGCCCTGGTGATAGAGTGGTTAAAGTGCTTGACTGCTAACCAAAAGGTTGGCGGTTCTACCAGCCGCTCCTCTGGAGAAAGAAGTCTACTTTCTCTAAAGAGTTACAGCCTTGGAAACCCTACTGTGTCCTCTGGGATTGCTATGGGTCAGAATGGACTCAATGGCAGTGGGATTTGGGTTCCTCTCGTCTCATCTATGCAGACAAAACAGTGAAAGGCCCCATGCTCAAGAATCTGAAAATCCAGAGGGGAGGAGGGCAAGGAGCTGAATGTGAAGACACAGGAGATGTGCCTAGCCCCGGGCTACTTGGAAAGCAGGGACTGGGAGGAAGGGGCCAGGTACGCCCAAGTATTAAGCCAGGCTGAAGACTTTAAAATTAAAGAGTACATAGTGGATAGCCAGGAAAGGGGCAGACAAGGGAATTCTGATGCTCCCTTCAGAAGCTAAAGGGGTCTGGAAGGCCACACTTACACTGAAAGGCTAAGTCAAGTCAGCGGAAGTCTGATTAAGCAGTGCCTAGCATTCTCTCATTCCACTAATACTGAGGGCCTGCCATGTCCAGGTAGGAGTTCCTGAGTGGTGTAAATAGCTATGCACCCTACCTCTAGCGAAAAGGTGGGCAATTTGAACCCACCCAGAGATGCTTTGGAGTCCTGATGTGATGCTGTGGGTTAATGTGCTGAACTGCAAAGTTAGTTTGCACCACAAGGTCAGTGATTCAAACTCATCAGCCGCTCCTTGGAAACCCTATACAGGGTTGCTATGAGTCAGAACCAACTCCACAGAACTTAACAACAGAGATGCTCTGCAATATAAGCCTGGAGATCTGCGTCCAAAAGGTCAGTCTTGAGAGCCCTATGGAGCAGTTCCATTTTGCACTTATGGGGTCTCCACAAGTTAGAGTCAACCGGATTTAGCAGCAACTAACACCACATCCAGTCATTGTACTAAGCCCGAGAAACGCTCAGAAGACAGGGGACAAGCTCCTTCCCCTCATGGAATGATCTGTGGAGTGAAACAGAAATACAGCACACAGAAAACTACAGTGCTGTGAATTCTGACAGTTACACAGCAAAGCACAGTTGCAACAGCAGGTTCAAACACAATTGTGAGGGTGGTACAGGACTGAGCATTTCATGTTGTACATGGGGTTGCTATGAGTTGGCACCAACCCAAGGGTACTTAACAACACAGTAGAGCAGAGGTGCAGTGAGCTGTAATAGAGACCTGAGTTCAAAACAGAAGATAACTATTCACAACGACTCAACTACATTCACATAAGCATATGAGGCTGGACTTACAACATACATAGCAAAAAGATGCAGCAGAAATGAGAATCCAACTGGCTTTCTTTAACCAGACATTAAAGATATTTGCTCAATTTTTAAGTCTAAAGACCACCACCTGTTTCTGTCAGCTCATGGATGATACAAAAAAAAAAAAAATGACGGACTGATTTGCCCAAGAGCCATTTACTATACTCCTGGTGTGGCACTGTAGGATAAGCAATGGACCACACAAGTTGGTTTGAACCACAGGTCAGCAATTCAAACTCACCAGCCAATCCTCAGCAACCCTAAACACGTTTGCTGTGAGTCAGAACCAACTCAATGGCACCCACTCGTTTGTCAGTTTGTTATACTGTGGTGGATTGCGTGTTGCTGTGATACTAGAAACTCTGCCAGCTATTGCACAATCCAACAAGGTGGAGAGGTTTCAGAGATGCTCCAGACTAAGACAGGCTAGGAAGAAAGCCCTGGCAATCTAATTCTGGAAATCAGCCAATAAAAGCCCTGTGAAACACAGAATATAGTCTAACACTTCAATTCACCCACTTTGGCCACATCATCAAGAAGGACATCATGTTTGGTAAACTGGCATTCCAGCAAAACCGAGATGGACCGCCACGGTGGCTGCAACAATGGACTCAAACATATGAAGGGCATGGAGGATTGCGCAGGGCTGGACAACAGTTCTTCTCTTGGGTCGCCAAGAATAAAAGCTAACTGAAAGACAACTAATAACAAAGTCCAGAGCAGTAGGTGGGAACCAGCGCTGTCAGAAGTGAGGAAAAGCATTCAGGACAGATAGAATCACATCTGTGAAGGCTGCTCAAAAGGAGGGTAGGGCACAGCTTCAAGGTCCACGGCAAGGACCTGAGTCCCTGAGATCGCTACTCAGAGGCAGGGGGAGAAGGGACTGCAAGAGACCAGGCACCAAGATGAGGCCCTTGGAGGAGGCCGGGTAGAGGGGACGGCCCAGATCAGGGTCTGGATATGGGTGGATGAACGAGTAGGAAAGGACCAGAGAGAAACCGAGCCCTGGAGACCTAGCCCAGCGGGCCTTTCACAGGGGTCCCCAGAGGAGCGCAGAGGTCAAGGAGCAAAGTGCAGAGGTGGAGCCAAAGAAGCCCACCCGCGCCCCAACGCCCGCACCAAATGTCAAGGTGGGGAGTCCACTAGATAAGGGCATACCTCCGCGTCCCGCCCCGCCTACACCGCATCCCGCAGACCACAGATGCCCAAGGGAAGGCCAGGTTGGCCATTCCCATACCCCAGGACCCCGAGGTTCCGGCCCACTGTAAGGCCGCACGCGCTACGAAGACAGATCTGGCCTCCCCCGCGGTGCCAGCCATAATGGCTCCGTCCACCGCGGGCAGCGTTACCTAGGAGACGGATCCGCCGCGGCCGCACCCGGGTAACTAGGCCCACGTTTTCGAGGAATTCCCCCAACCACTGGCCCAGGCCCGGGACCTGGGCCCACTTGAGAGACAGGCCTCGAGAGCCGAGAACTGGCCAAGGGGCATGCCACGTCCGCCAACACCCGCTGTAGAAGCCTGGGAGGGCAGCGCGGCAACACTTAGGCTAAGAACCCGCCCCGCGTCCTTTTCGTCGTCAGGGCCGAGCGACCAATCAGGGTCCAAGTCGAGAGCCACGGCTTCTCTAGCACCAGCCAATCGGCGCGGCGGCAGGCCCGTGCTGCTTTGCATGGCGGCGAACCCTCAGCCAATGGGAATGTGACTGGCATGAACAACTGCCAATGAGAAGCTTGAAGAGGCGTGGCCTCAGGCGTCCCACGAGGTGAAGATGCTGCGGGCGGAACCTGCCCTAGCGAGCGGGATTCGGGGGCGCTGAAGTCGCTGAGGCTGGGCGGGAAGGAAGATCCGGAGCGTGGCATAGGATCCGGAGCTGGAGCCCCCAGGTGAGTGCGGGCGGAGACCCTAGCGGACTGCTTTCTGGGAACCTGCACTGGGAGGGGGCAGCGGGGATCGATGAGGCCACAGCGGTCCCTCTCCATCTCCTGGTCCCCATCCTTCGTCTCTGCGCCCGCCTCCGTCCTCACCTCATCTCCTGCCTCCACACCTCCTTCTGCATCCCTTCCCTTCCCCCAATCCCATCTCTCAGTGTCCCAGTCATCCTTGCTGACCTTTCATCTAGGAGCACCGACCCTTGTCACAAACTCTGTCCCTCCTCGAGATTCGGTGGTGCACCTTGCCCCCCATCTCAATCCCGCCCTTTCTGGCAGCCTCGCCTCCCCCTTCCTCTGTCCCCATCTTCCCCATCCCTCTCCAGGCCCCTGGGCAGCCCTCTACGGTCCACTGCACCTCTCCTCCTTGATCCTGAAAGCCCACCCTTTGCCCTCTGCCTCCCTCCTGGCCCCAGTGGTCATCCTCCCACCCATTCTGCTCTCGGTCCTTCCACGCACTCTCTGCGGTTTGTTCGCCTACCTCGCCCTGCTTCCCAGGACCTTGACCCTCCCTTCCTTCTTGCACCAGTTCCTCTGGCTACTACTCCCATCACCCTATCTTTAGCATCTCTTCGCTTCCCCTGGCACAAAGCATTCCCCACTCCCTACCTGCTGCTGTCCCGCAGGACGCAGTGGCTCAATGGCTGTACCGCTTCCTTCTGCAGCAGCGCGGGCCTCTGGGTACCTGTCCACCTCCCACCCTCCCACCAGGTGCATCCTGGTTCCATTCCTCCTGGCATTTGTGCGGAGACTCCTGCAGGGTTTCCGCTTTACCTGGAGCATTCTGGGGTGCCCCAGGTGGACATCCCCTAGCACTCTTTCCTGCCTTCCTCCCTCTCCACCATCTCCTCCCCACCCCACCCCCACTTTCCTGCTCTGCCTCATTTTGTGATTCAGCATTTCTGGGGTTGGTAACTTTCTTTGCTTTCAAGCATGATAGGGACTTGAGTGTGAGGTTGAAGGCTGAGGTCTTGACCCTATGACCAGAAGGTCCACCTTAGGGACCAGAGCTGAAGCTGACTGGTTGGGAGGGGGTGGGAATGAGGACTGTTGATGCGGGGGTACCTTGTATTCCCTTTCATTTGTCTGCCCTGTGTTGAAACGTGTCCAAGAGAAGATGACATAAGTAATAGCTCTTGGGGAAATGAACTATTAGCATTTATTGAAATTAATACGCCCTCATCTGAGGAGCAAGAACTGCAAGTTCAGACCACAGCTGTCCCATGATCTGCCCTTTCAGGATTTCTTCTTTTTCTGCAACTTCTCCCTGTCACAAACACCAACCCCCTTCCATTGCCAAGATAAAGCTCTGGCTCTGCCCACTGGGCCGCATTCAGGCCATCCTGCAAAGTCCCATCTGCCCTCCTGACTCTTGTCTTGCTTGGCACGCATTCCACCTGCAGAGCCCAGGCACTGAAGCACTCCCAGGTTTGGGCACTGTGCCCCTTCGGCTCAGGGCCATGAGTGCACAGCACACATATTCCACCTGAAGAGTCCACTCAGTCACTCCCAGGCTCTGGTCCTGTGCCCTCTGGGCGTAGGGGACATGCATGCGCAGGACAGTGTTCAGCTTCTCTGGGAAGTCTTCAAACCATATTCAGCCTCTGAGGTACCAGCTACATTTGACCTTTCCCAACACCTCTGCCTCTATCCAGACCCATTACAAAACTGAGTCGGTATTCCCTTTTGCTCTGGCAGTCAACAAACACTTTGTGGGGGCCCTCAGTGCAATGGGGGAAGGGAGTCATAAAAAAACTTGTGTCCTCTAAGCACTGTAGGTCTGGATAAGGAGCCTGGATGAACATAAAGGTGATGGCATGCAGGAGATGAGATGAGTTAGGACACCTCTTCCTGCCCACTTAGTATCACAGGCAGTGAGTGCTGGGGACTTGGAGCATGGGAGTGTTCGGCCGGGCCTCCAGAGACGTCATCTTTCTCTCTTTTCCTTCTTTTCTCTCCTTTCAACATGATCTTCTAAGCCCTAAATGACTCAGGAGGAAGGAAGTGGCACCAAGTTGTGATTTGGCAGTTTCCTTTCGGTAAGGGTTAGAGGCAGTGGGCCTTCTGCAGACTCCTGCTTGTTGGTTCATGGCCTTGGTAACTAGGCATCATTGTTTGTGTCCAAGGAAAGTCTAAGCAGCTTTTTGAACCTTGGGGAGTGTGTTTCTGTTTCTGGGCACTCTGGCAGGGAGCAGCATGTATCTAGCCTGTGGCTAAGTTCCCAGTGACCTTCAGGTCACCAAAGATCCTGAGGTCATAGCACTTTCCTATTGTCCTCACAATACAGACAGCCTTCAGGAAAGAACCGCTCTGAAGGCATCTGGGGCAGAGACCCCCACCTCCCGCAGCCTGTCTCCCTGAAGCCAGGAGGTCTCACCTCTGAGAGACCAAATGTGTTAAAACTGAGAGAGGCTTAGCCTTTGAACAGTCTGGCCATATTCACAGAAATGCGGAGGCAGAAATGACTTACCCAAGGTCACACAAAGCCAGTGGCAGAGCCAGTCAAACCCCATGCTCCCTTGTTAATTTATACCCCTGGTGGTACAAGCCGTGAAAGCACTCAGTTTGCCAAGCAAAAGGTTAGAGGTTCAAGTCTACCCAAGGGCTCCTCAGAAGAAAGACCTGGCTTTTCTAAAAAATCATCCTCTGAAAACCCTATGAAACACATACAGGGTTGCCAGGAGTAACAGTCAACTGGATGGCAAGTGGCTTGTTTTGTGGTTTTCTTTTGTTTTTTCACTTCCTTCCAGTTAAAGGAAGCCAACGCCCATGGTTTACTGATGGTAACATTACCACTCCTTGGGAAGGCCACTTGTGAGGTGTTACTAAAGTGCATGGAAAAGCCAGCCCAAGGGTGTATCTAAGTATCTGGGGAGCTGGTGGAAGCAGAGGGGTTGCCCCTACCACATAGTATTCCTAGGGACCCCAAGCCTCCCTGCCTGGCAGCCCCCAGTGCTCGTCAAAGTGACAGCCAAGTGGTCACTTAAGCAGGGAAGCCAATCAGGTGAGATGCAAGAGAAAAACAGAACCCTTGCTACTCTCAACCTCTACCTTTGCCAAAATGCGTCTTCACCTGTATGGTAGGCTTATTGGCCCAGCTGGGGAAACTGAGGCAGAGAGTGGTGAGAAGCCTGCCCCAGCCTCCCGGCAGTCAGGAAACCTCCCGACTGTCCCTTTTCTGCAGAACCCTGAGATGGTGCCCCTTCCCCACCCCACCAAGCCACCATTGTTAGCCAGTGCTGGAAACACCTCCCCCTTGAGACGTCTCCCTAGGTGTACAGGTGGGTAAAGAGAAGGCCAGGTGAAACCCTTGCCTGCCTGGAGGCCCTGAGCTATGCCACGCCTTCTCAGCCTTCGCCACATCCTGTGACTTCACATGGTGCTGGCCTTCCTCTTCCTGCCCCACTCAGACTCCTCCCCCAACCCCCTGGTACCTGCCTTCAGCACAGCCAGGCTTCTGTTTCCA
The DNA here is from genome assembly GCF_000296735.1 of Chrysochloris asiatica. Lineage (NCBI taxonomy): Eukaryota > Metazoa > Chordata > Mammalia > Afrosoricida > Chrysochloridae > Chrysochloris > Chrysochloris asiatica. Next base: position 377,425 of record NW_006408943.1, on the reverse strand, counting down.
AGTCCTGCAGAGAGAGCCAGGGTCTCAGCACATGAGGGTGCGTGGTGGGGGTCATGTGTATAACTTGCCGCAGAGCTAACCCACTCCCATCATCCTCTCACTCACTCACTCAGGCACTGGCCGAATTGACTGTGTGATGCCGTCTTAGTTCCCCACAGCTGCTGTAACAGAAATACCCCAACCAAAAATGGATTCTCTCACAGGTTAGGAGCCTAAAAGTCTAGATTCTGGGGGCCAGCTCTAGAGGTGGGCTTTCTCTTTCTGTCAACATCTGTGGGTCTGGCATTTCTTGGAGATTTCCATGTATCTTGACATCAGTCTTCCCCTGGGTCCAGGTGGCTCTCAATGCAGGGACCAGACCAGGGGACTCCAAAGGACAAGCTCAGTTCCTGGTTCTTTCTTAGTGGTAGCCAGACCCCTCTTTCCTCACTTCTGTCCTTTTAGCTCTTATAATAAGGTCAAAGGTGATTCAGGCCAGACCCCAGGCAAACTCTCCTCTGACATTGCATCTGGACTCTCACCTGGGTAAAGGCATTGCACCCACCCTAATCCTGCTTCATTAACATAACAAACATAATCACACCTCATTAGCATGTTGTTGTTGTTAAGTGCCATCGAGTTGGTCCAGACCCATAGCGACCTTGTACAGGGTTTCTGAGTCTGTAAATCTTTACTCTTACGGGAGCAGAAAGCCTCATCTTTCTTCCGCGAAGTGGCTAGTAGTTTCAAACTGCTGGCTGACCCTAAGGTTCACAGCCCAATTCATAACCACTATGCTACCAGAGCTCCTTCTCATTAGGATGTAGAGACCACAAGTGTTGTTGTTATGTGCTGGTGGCATTGGTTCCAACTCTTAGTGACCATTGTACAGGGTTTCCGAGGCTATCAATCTTTACAAGAGCAGAAAGCCTCATCTTTCTCCCATGGAACAGCTGGTAGTTTTGAACTTTTGACCCTGAGGTTAGCAGCCGGATTTGTAACCACTACACTATCAGAGCTCCTTAGAGACCACAAATGGAGGGTAGTTATCTCAGATTACTTCGTGAGGGATGACTGTACCATTACTTAACTTCCACAGTCTATCATGCCATAATTGCAAAACTACTAAGAATCGTGACCCAGTCAAGTTGACACATATTTGGGGGAGACACAGTTCAATCTGAGAAGGATGCTGTGCCAGGTTGCAGACTGAACAGGAATGGGAAAGGGGACGAAAATGGAGAGAGAGAAGGGAGCATCTCCCTCACTTCATCCCAGGTCAGAAAGGGTATTCCCCACTGTGGTCTTCAGCCCTGGCTCTGGGCGGTTGAGAGATGGGCTAATGACAAGAGGAAAGCCAAGCGCATGATGTTCTTAGAGTCCTACACTGGGATCAGAAAAACTGTCCATTGTCTAGCAGGTATCCCAGTGAGTAGGTGACTCCTTGGGCCCTGCATATGGCAGGGGTCTTGTCCCTTGAGCCCTCCGTCACCCATCTGGCCCTTCACCCTGTGGGGGGGGGCAGTGCTCCTGGTCTCGGGCTCCCATCCAGGCCTCCTGACTTCCATCTTCATCTCATTTTGTGTGAGTGGGGACAGTATCCCACATATAACAGCACTCAGAGATGCCGGCCCCACCCCCACTCCCCAGTCATAGGCTGACCCCAAACCAATGCCCTACCTAGAGCTCAGGCGGCATCCAGCAGATCCCCTGGGAAAACTACAGTGGAGCCATACTGTTTCCCTACTGCAAACAATGTGTTCCTGTGGCTTCCTGAGCCCACATAGGGCTCCTCAGAAGGGGCTGACTGTTCCTAGGAAGGAGCCTGGGACAGCCTAGCTGAGAGCTTTCACAGTGGCAGGAGAGAGGGAAAAAGGAGGAGGGAGGAAAAGAAGAAGAAAGGAAGGGAAGAAGAGAGACAAGAAAGGGATAGGGAGAGGAAAGGGGAGGCCCAGAGCCAGGGGTCTGTAGAGAACAACCTCCCATGAGTGGAGGGGCACACCATCACCTGTCTGTCTGATTCCACAGCCCTTGGGCACTGGGGTGGCTGACACCCAGTGACCTTTACCCAGGAAGTGCCTGCTCTGCTGCGTTTTCCTTTTCCATCCATGATCATTCAGTGTAAATTTGAAGCCTGCTGTCCACAGGCTGTCAAGTGCAGCCTAGGGCAGAAGGTTCTAGAACTGTGCTGTGGAGCCTTATCATCCTGAATATTCAGTGGTAAGATATATAACCCCACTGCCATCCAGTCAACTCTGACTCCCAGCCTATACAGGGTTTCTGAGAATGTAAGTCTTCACAGGAAGATCTTTCTCCCGAGGAACAGCTGGTGGGTTTGAACCTCCAAACTTGCCATTAGCCCAATGCCTAACCCACAGTGCCAGAATTCTTGGGCAAGGAGATTCTGGTATATCTGCTCATTAAAAAATAAATATGAATTTAAAATAAATTTAAATTTAAAGTGTTGTCGATTCAGTTTCAATTCATAGTGACCCCATGCATGTCAGAGTAGAACTATGCTGCATACATTCTAGTGGCTGATCTTTTGGAAGTAGATCACCAGATCATTCTTCTGAGGCACCTCTGGTAGACTTGAATCCCCAACCTTGCAGTTCACAACCTAACACATTAACCATTTACAGGAACTCAAAAATATTGTTGAAACCTATAAGTACTAAGGGCGGGCAAAGATATTTGAAGGACCAAAGCTGAGCAGGACCCACATCACCCTCCAAGAGCAAAGTGCCAGGACAGGGGTACGGGGTACCATTACCACATATGGAGGGTCAGGAGGATGAGAGAGGAGAGACATGGGACCCAGCCTTTAAAAGTCAGGGAGGATTTTAAGAGGCAGAGCACAAGAAAAGGTAAGACCATGCAGACAGGACCAGGCAGGTTAGGAGTGGCCGGAGGTCCAGTCAAAGTGCAGGGGTGAATATGAGTATGGGAGTCATGGAGGATAGGCAGACGGTGGACTGGGACCAGAAGGTCAAAAGCCAGAGCACCAAGCAGTGATGCCACAGAGGGAGACCTTAGAACACGGCAGTGGCTCGTTTGCGCGTGGCTGAGGAAGAGGAGTCAGTCACAGCAGACAGCAATGATGACAGCCTACCTCAGCAGAGACAGTATGTGCTCACCCGCCCCACCCCCTCAAAAAAAAAAAAAAACATTGGCATCTCCATAACTCCAACTTGTAGCAAAGTCACTGTGTGTCACAGTAAAACTGCACTCCATGGGGTTTTTTCAGAAATATATTGCCGAGGTTTTTTCAGAAATATATTGCCAGGCCTCTCTTTGGAGGTTCTTCAGGGTAGACTCGAATCACCCACCTTTCAGTTAGCAGCTAAGTGTGTTCCAACCTTTTGCACTATCCAAGGACATGGAGCCAAGATCTGTGTCCATTTTGCTTGCTGCCATCTCCCCAGCAACTCTCACAGAGTAGGGGCTCTATGTTGTTGCTGCTGTGCTGTCGTTAGGTGCATTAAGTCTATTACAACTCATAGCGACCCTGTATAGGGTTTCCAAAGAGCAGTTGGTGGATTTGAACTGCCTACCTTGTGGTGCACAGTCCAATGCTGATCCTACAGGAGTCTCAGGGCCCTATAAGTAGCTTTTAGTCACTGCCGTCAAATCAATTCCAACTCATAATAACCATGTATAGAATTTCCGAGGCTATAAGTCTTTGTTTTTGTTGTTAAGTGCTGTTGAGTCGGTTCTGACCCATAGCAAGCCTGTGTAAGGTTTCTGAGGAGTAGCTGGTAAGGTTGAACCACCAACCTTGCAATTCAAGCCGACCTTACAGTCAAGTGCTTATTCAACTTTACAGGAATGGAAAGCCGCATCTTTTTCCCATGGAGCAGCTGGTGGGTTTGAACTGCCAACTTGTAGTTAGCAGTGCCTATCCTACAGTGCCACCATTGATTCTTAAGTATCTTTTAAGTGAACAAATAGCATGATAGAAATTGGGGGACTGAGACTAACACCATGTGGAGCTGGACAGTGGTCAGAGCTGGGGATGTGGGGAGCGGACGGGGAAGAGTAGAAAACATCTCTCAAACTTAGATTGATCAATGGATCCAGGTAGGACCCCCCGACAGAAATGGACAGGTAAAGGCAGCCCAGTCAGAAGGCACTGTGCTGGTCCGCCTTCTTGGGTTCCAGGTTTTCTGCATCTCAACCAATGAGGCCGGAAGGCACTGAGAGGTCAGGGCTGGTGTCTGAATGGAAGACGGTTATAGGAGAAGCGACTCCAACCACATGGAAGTGACTCCAACCACACAGCCCTGAGAGAAGACAGAGTCACCCAAGAATACTGCTGAGGGTTGAGGGGGCAGAACAGCGACTGTGGTTACTGGATTTGAGAGGGAAGGTGAAGGTGGACAGTAAGGCATCCTGTATTACCCAGAGCCCAGGAAGGAGACAGGTATCCATTGCATCAGGTGATAGAAGAACTGCAAGGGGCGACCGTCAACCCTGAGGTTGAGACAGTTTCCGTTGAGAGGAGATTGGTGATGCCAGGTTTCCAGAAGTCTGGGTGATGGGGGAATGAGGTAACCCTGCTAATGGCAGTCGCTGGCTTTACAGATTCTGAGTTGGTAGCATAGTAGTTATGAGTCAGGCTGCTAACCTCAAGGTCAGCAGTTCGAAACTACCAGTTGTTCCGCAGGAGAAAGATGAGGCTTTCTGCTCCCATAAAGATTTGCTGCCTCAGAAACCCTATTCAGGGTCACTACTCCAGAGCACCAGGTAATAAGAGGATCCTTGGTGGTGCGATGGTTAAAGCACTCAGCTGTTAACCAAAATGTCAACAGTTAGATCTTACCAGCCACTAGTATTCTGCTTCTGTAAAGACTGGTTGGTTAGTTATGTGCCACGGAGTCGGTTCTGACTCATAGCCACCCTGTACAGGGTGTCTGAGGCTGTAAATCTCTACGGGAGCAGAAAGCCTCATCTTTCTCCCGCGGAACAGCTGGTAGTTTTGAACTGCTGACCTTGTGGTTCGCAGCCCAATTTGTAATCACTACACTACCAGAGCTCCTTCTATAAAGATTACAACCTTGGAAACCCCGTGGGCCAGTCTACTCTGTGCTATAGCGTCCCTATGAATCGAAATAGACTCAACACCATGAGTTTGGAGAATTAAAACAGTGAACATGCTTGACTGCTTACCAAAATGAAGGCACATGTTCAAGTCCACCCAGAGGTACCTAGGAAGAAAGGCCTGGCAATCGACTTCTGAAAAAATCACTCACTGAAAACCCTATGGGGCACAGTTCTTCTCTGCCACACATGGGGTCTCCACACATTGGAGTCATCTCAACAGCAACTGGTTTGGGTTTGGGTTCTCTTGTGGATTTATCACCTGCCCTGGCCTGTTCCAAACCCTCCTCTGTGTTAACTTATTGATTCCTCATGGTTCCTCAAATAAGTAACTGTCACGCCCTATTTTCCTGATTTAGACAACTTTCCCAAGGTCCAGAGTTAATAAGAGGTGGCATTTGTTGTTGGCTTCTGCTGAGTCAGCTGCACCTCTCGGGCCCCTTATGTACACAGAACACAACATTACCTAATCCTGCGCCGTCTTCATCATCGTTGGTATATTGGAGTCCATTGTTGCAGCCACTGTGTCCTCATTTGAGCTGACCCTCCACTTTACCAAACATGATGGCCTTTTCTAGCAATTTGTCTTTCCTGAGAACGTGTCTAAGGTAAGTACATTGATGTAAGAAGAGGAGGCAAGATTTGAGCCAGGCTATGCAGGGCCAAAGTCTTCAAGTGTAGCCTTTCTCCTCTGCTGTATCAGTGGCTCTTGAGAATTTGGCAGTAAAAGAAAAGAAGTGGGAGGGCAGAGCTCATGGGGCTCTGGAGCTGGAAGGAGGACTGACTGTCCCTTTGCTGGTTGACCAGGCCCATTGGTAGCACCCTCTTACATCCATCCTGGTATGGAATATTTTTCCTGTGTACTATTGCATTTCGTGGCTTAGCGAAGGCCTTTTTGAGGATACGGTGAACTTGGTGGGCTGGGCTTCATCCTCTGAACCTCAGTGATGGCTCTTCCCTGGGTGGGGTACTGTATCAGGACTGAAGCCTGAAGGCCTAAAAACAGGGAGCCCAGGGCCTGGCGAAGCTCTACCAGCTCCATCCCTCCCGAGGGACTTGCTGACTCTGGCAGACTTTAAGAAACCCTCCCCTAGAGATTTATGTTTATTTGCAAGTGTTCCTCTGTTCCCACTTGTCCCTGAAGGAAACACTCTTGGAGAATTGAACTCAGTAAGAAGACCTTTTCTAGGGCTTCCTTAATTCCTGGGAATATCCCATGTTCTACTGAGATGTCCTACTACATGCTTGTCACTTTTGAATCAAACATTATACTTTTGTCCCACTTGAGTGGTACAAAGGATGGGCATGCTCAGCTGCTAACCAAAAGGCTGGAGGTTCAAATCTCCCCAGAGGTGCCTCATAAAAAAGGCCTGGAAATCTGCTTCCAAAAAACCAGCACGTTTATACTCTGACACACATTAAGACCGTAAGTGGTTTTTCACCCCAATGTTTAAACCAAGATGCTTCTGTGGGTTTTTGGTTCCGAGGTTGCCATGGTTGGGAAGATACGAACCTGCAGTGGGGCGGTCCTCTTGACCAGGCGTGCTGTCCGCCTGACCATGCAGGGTGGTGTCCTGTGGCGCTTCTCTCCTCTCTCTCCTGGACCTCCCCAGCCTCTGCTCAGCCACCTTGCACCCCCGGGGGGTATTGCCTTTCCCTGTCAATAAGGAGGAGGTATTTTTAGTTCCCAGACTAGGTATTCAGGTATCAGGGCCCAGCCATCTCTTTCTCTTTGCACCTGGAAAGGGCAGGTGATATCTGACCTAGAAGTTGCCAATTCTACCCATCCCCTGGGATGGGGACCAAGTCCTCCCAGGAGTAACAGCACTCCTTCCCATGCGTGTGTCTGTGTATGTGTGTGCTTGCGCACATGTGATTACAAGTCCCCTGAGCTCTGTCCTTGTGTGTCTGAGGGCATCAGCTGTCATGTGGGAGACACTGAGATTCTGCCTTGTGTGTCTGGGGGCATCAGCATGACCAGGCATCTTGTAGGGGACACTGAAAGGCCTGTCAGATTCTGCAGTCTTGTGTAACTGAGGCATCTTGTAGGGGACACTGAGAGGCCTGTCAGATTCTGCAGTCTTGTGTAACTGAGGCATCTTGTAGGGGACACTGAGAGGCCTGTCAGATTCTGCAGTCTTGTGTAACTGAGGGCACAGGTGACCTGCCATCATGTGAGGGACACTAAGAGGCCTGTCAAGATTCTGCCGTGTATGTGTAAGGGCATCCGGGAGGTCAGCCATCATGTGGGAGACACTGAGGAGTCTGTGTGCCTGAGAACATCGGGGTGACTTACCATCATGTAGGGGGCCCTGCAGAGGCATCTGTTCTCTGTGTCTGAAGACACCAAGATAATACACTGTCATATGAGGGGACAAGGTACTACTGTTCTGCCTCTCCTTCCTCTGAAAGGCAGGCTCAGGGCATCAGCTAGAAGGTCTTTGGTTGGCTCTGCTCTAGCCTCGATGGACGGCTGTTGTTTCAGAGGGGCCAGGGTACCCAGGACAGGCAGTGGGTACCATTCCTTCTACTACGAGTAAGGTCAGTGCGTACTGCTGGGCACCTGCATTGAGTGGCCTTGAATGGCCTTGAAGTGGGGAGCCAGTGGGGATAAGGCGTCAGTGTCCCAGGTGGACCCTTGGGGGAATCGAGACACCCCAAGATTGGTGCCTGATATAGAGTGCCTGTCTCCTCACAAAAGCCCATCTAAGGAACCCAGGGCACTGGCCTCTCCCCTTCCTCCCTAGCTGAGATGCAAGGAGTTAAAAGCTCCCCTGTGCATCCTGCCTCAGGGAGCAGCTTGGAGCTGCTGCCTCCAGATTGGAGAGTGGGCTGAGTCTGGATTGGAAACGCAGTCGTGATTGGAAAGCAGTCCTCAGCCTCTCCCTCCCCCTCCCCTCTGTGGCCTTCTACCTTGGCTCAGTTCAACAGATTCAAGCCTGGGTGGAGAGGAGATGCGGCATGTCCTTTTCGTCTTTAATCTGTACTCCAATAAGGAGCGTGAAACCAGACCCTGCGAACACTGTGCCTCCCTCCATCCCTGTCATGTGGGGAGCAGAGGAGTGTACCCCAGAACCCCCAGACTTCCATGTCCCATCCTCCCCCAGGGAATTTTCCCAGTCTGTCTGACATCCAGCCAGGTGGATGCCTCTGGGATGGGACCCAGACATGTTGCAGGGGTAACTGCAGGGCAGGGTTCCCAGAGCTCCAAGTGGCCTTCAAGAGCTGCCTGGAGACCCCTGGGTGTCTGTCCTTAAGAGCACTGGTCAGTATATGGGCGGCCAGGAGGTATTGTCATGCCTGGGATCTTTGCTGTTTAACTGGTACCAGTGGAAAGAGAATCCTGGAGCTAAGCCGCTAAGACCAATAGCTTGTTTCCCACTTAGGGTTTGGGTTTCAGAAGTCAAATGCCAAGTCTTATTCCACCACAACATGAGGGACCAGTCTCCCTCATTCCTCTGTTCTATTCATTACCTATGAGAGCCTTGTGGAAGGACACGAAATGCTCTGCCTTAGGCCAGACCGGACCAAGAAGTGCTCTTGGTTTCCAAAGACCTGAAGCAGATTGTGAAAAGAAAGCTGAGTGTGTGTGTGTGTGGGGGGGGGAAGGGGGGGAGGGGGGGGGGGGGGGGGAGGTGTCATAGGACAGATGTCCATGTCAGCTGCCCCAAGGCTGTGACCCACGGTCCCTTTAGTTCCTGGGGATTCCACGCGTCACTAACTCTGATCTGCCCTGAGTCCCTGTATTGTCCTGAGCCACCTGAGGCTGCCTTCTCCACTCAGGGGGATGTTACTAGAGGATTACTTATGTGGAAGATTCGGGGTCACCTGGTGGGAGATTTCTGTGACCTCAACCATGGCCTGGGCCCCAGAGGGAAGCACCCACCCCACTCCTCTGGGGAAACTCCTGCCAAGGAGTTAAGGCAGCACTTGGGCATGTCCAGATAGATGCCACAGGGAAGAAAGCTGCCCATGCCAAGGAGGCAGAAGTGGTCTAGCATGTGACGGGTATTTCTGAATCATCCTCAAGTGCATACTTGGAGAGTGCTCTGGTTGGTCACTCCATGTGTCCGGGAAACAACGTGTCTTCCCCGCCACCTAGCTCTGTAAGGGACCCACCCGGGATTCTCTGATCTGAGACAGGAATTAAGCTGCAGGCTCTTCTGCCCACTACACCTGGGAGGTCTTCAGTTGACTCTGCTCTAGCCTCAATGAACATCTGTTGTTTCAGAGTGGCAAGAGGGGCCAGGGTACCCAGGATGTCAGTGGGTACCATTCCTTCCACAGGAGGGAGAAGACCTGGTCTCTGGATATATGTGTGGGCAGGCAGCTGGGCTGGCTCCTGGATGAAGTGTGCTTATGTGTGTATTCATGTACACGTTCATATATGTGCATGCATATAAGTATGTACCTGTAAATGTGTGTGCTTTTATGCAAGTGGATATATATGTTCTTGTATGTGTGTGTGTATGAACGTATATACTAGTGAATGTGTATACATTCAAATGTGGAATATGCATGCATGCATTTGTCCATGCTGTATGTGTTCATGTGTGCGTGTGCACTTGTGTGTGCCTGTGTGTACACACAGGTCAGCATGCGTACCTTCAAATCCGGGACCCCTGTGTAGACCACCCACTAGCACTTCTTGGCCTGACCTAGCACGTACTGTCTGCCTGGGTTTTCAGGGCTCTCATTTCTCTTGATCAGCTTTCTGTGACAGGTGGGAGTGTGCAGTTTGGTTGAAAGGAAAGCAAGAGCTGAGCAATGCCCTGGCATTTCCTTTTGCCCCGGGGTTCTGCTCTGATAGCTGCTATTTCTTGGAGGATTTCCAGCTCGAGACTGGAGGCCTGAGGGCTGTGGGGGAGCAGTACTGCAGTTCCCAGCTGGCTCTCCGCCTCTGTCTCTCTCCACCCCCAGCCCCCCACCTGTGGCACATGTCTTCACAATTTGGGCTTGTGTACACACCACCAGCCTTGTCACTTAGTTTGCATTTTCCTTTTAGTTGCTTCACCCCTTTTTCTAAATAAGTTTATTTTGAAATAAACTTACTCTCTCACAATAAAGAGAACCCTAGCACCAGATGCTGCAATTAGAGGTGATTGTTGAAAGAAGTAGAAAACAGTAAATGAAGCCCACTGCCACTGAGTCCACTCTGACTTATAGTGACCCTCTCTAGGGTTTCCGAGACTATAAATCTTTGAGCTGACAGCCTCACCGTTCTCCCGTAGAGCAGCTGGTGGGTTTGAACTGACAACCTTGTGGTTAGAAACACAATGTCCAACACACCAGGGCTCCTTAGAGGAGTAGAGAGATGTTGAATTCTAGAACATTCTCAAGTGCAGTTAGTGAGCATAGACCATGCTTAGAGAAGCTTGCCTTTGGTAGTCCCAGGAGGAGCTTTTATGGGGATTTGGGGTGTGCCCCACCCCCCTCAGGTGACATTCTCTGTGTCTCCTAGTTGGCAGGTGGATTGCCTGCCATTCATTTTATCAAGGACAAGTTGGGGGATCCCTCCTCCACGCTATGTGGATGACTGTAAATGGTGGGGATACCATGGTTGGCTCATCTGCATTATGTGCTCCCCTAGTTAACTTGGGGAAGCCTTTCTGGGGGGTGGGGCCAGGCTGGTGTTTGAGTGGGAAGGTTTAGAGCAAAAAGCCATTGGGAACTTTGCCCCCCAGGGACATCCTGACTATCTGGGGAAAGGACAGAAGGTATGTGAAGTAGAGCTCTCCGCTGCTCCCAATCACTGACTTCAGGCAAGTCGGTAAAGGCAAGTGGTAGAAGTGTTAGAAACAGGATAACTCCTGCCCGCCCTCTCGCCTCCCCGGAGCGTCTGCGCATCTGTGGAGATCCTTTCACACCTCCAGGAGCCTAGGGTTTGCGACTGGTCAGTCTTCCCTCATAGACTGATGCAGGCCCCTTTTGGGGTGAAGCAGCACAAAGGGGAGTTACCACAGGTGCAAGGAGTATGAGGGAAAAGAGGCCTGAGGTCAGGTGTGTGTAAGGTCAGGTATATGGAGTAAAGTGTGCCCGAGTATGCAGATCTCAGGTATACTTGATGTCAGATGTGTTCGAGGTCAGGTCTGCAGGACGTTCAATATGCCTTAGATCAGGTGTGCCCAAAGTCAGGTTTGCCCCCAGTCAGGTGTACCTGAGGTCAGACGTATGAGAGGCAGGTCCAGCAGACATGCCGAGGCACTGGGACTGGATGCTGCAGGCCCTGGGCAGCTGCCAAGAACTGTGAAGGAAAGGCGTGACGTAATGGGTCTGTGGTTGAGAAACTCGGTTCTGGTGACAGGTGGCAGCCGTGGTGCCGGCAGGCCTCCTTGACCAGTGGTGGAAAAGGGCATACGGGGATGTTGGGAGAGATTTTTCAAAGCCATCTGTGCTGTGCAGATGGAGTGTGTGGGTGACACGAAGTAAGGAGCCCCGGGTGGGCAGAGGAGGTCCCATTTCAGAGACCCTGGATATACATGTGGGTATGCATGCAATGTTGGTGTGGTGGTAGTTAGTGCCTTCAAGTTGGTTCCCACTCATAACAACCCTGTATAAGATTTCCAAAGAGCAACTGGTGGGTTTGAACTGATGACCTTGTGGTTCGCAGTTCAGTGCTGATTCTACAATGATGCTGGCAGTGGTGATGTGCCTGCCATTGAGTTGGTTCCGACTCTTAACAACTCTGTATAGGGTTTCCAAGACCATAATTTTTACAAGAGCAGTTTTCTTTCATAGAACGGCTGGTAGATTCAAACTGCTGACCTTCTAGTTAGCAGCCCAATGCATAACTACTATATTACCAGGGTTCCTGTGAGCCTGCAGGGTTGTTGTCATTGTTAAGTGTCATTGAGTTGCTACCAACCCACAACAACCCTATGTAGGGTTTCCAATGAGCAGCTGATAAGCTTGAACCGCCAAAGTTCAAACCATCTTTGCAGTCCAGTGCATTAACCCACAGTGCCACACCAAATTAGGTGGTTCAAAATCTGCACCTGGAGTCCAATGTTGTTGTTGTTGTTAAGTACCATGGTGTCAGTTCCGACTCACAGCGACCCTGCACAGGGTTTCTGAGGCTGTAAATCTTTACAGGAGCAGAAAGCCTCAGCGTTCTCCCGCGGAACAGCTGGTAGTTTCGAACTGCCGACCTTGAGGTTAGCAGCCTGATTCATAACCACTATGCTCCAAAATCTGCACCTGCTCAGGGCTGGAGAGCTGTAGGTACAGTTAAGTACTCAGCTGGTCCTGGTGAGTCGTCTGGGAGCAATTCCCAGAGCAGGGTGCTGAAAGCAGGAAGAGCTGGGGAATGAGCATTCTGCTCTATGAATTACTACCAGATGACCCACTAAGACCAGCCTGGTCCCCCCACTGGCCGACCCTGTGGTCTTGACCACCCCCCATCCACCAAGCACTTGTCAGCTCCTCTTCTGCCACTCTAGCTCTGTCTTCTTTCTTCTTGCACCTGGATTGTTCCAGGACTTCCCACAGGACACCCCTGCTCTTGCCTTTGCCCTCTCCGCTGTCCCCTCCCACCAGTCTGTTCCTAATCTGTTGGCCTGAGAGATGGTGACAAGAACAGACCAGTCTCCCCTCTGCTCCAAGTCCCCAAGGTACCCCGTGTATGGTGGAGGTTCTCACCACAGCCCTTCAAGCATTCCAAGGTTTGATCCTGCCCAAGCCACCATCCCCACGGGTGACCACACGACCTTGTCTAGGGCAGTCCTCCTAGCTTCATGGGTCACACTCCAGTGATGTCACTGAGACCACAAGCTTGTGGTCACAACCCCTCACTCATGCCCCTCCCACTACAGGCCTCCACTGGCCAGCATCCTTCCCTAGGCATCCCTCCCTTCTGATCCTGACCACCCCATGGAAGTTGTGACCATTCCCTGGGGCTACTGCAACAAAGAACCACAAGCCAGGTGGTGTAAATCATCAGAAGCATATCCTCTCCCAGTCCTGAAGGCTGAAAGTTCAAAGTCAAGGTGTCAGTAGGGGCATGCTCCCTCCAAAATCTCTAAGGGAAGAAATGTCCCTGCTTCTTCCAGATGCTGATGTCCCCAGGTGTTCTGAGGCTTGTGGCTGCATCGCTCCAATCTCTGCCTCCATCTGCACCTAGCCATCTCTTTTCTGTATTTCTCTTTGCCTTTTAAGAACACCTGTTGTTGGATTTAGAGTCTACCTGGATACTTCAGAGGAGCATCATTGGCATAGTGGTTAAGTGCTCAGCTAGAGCACATGGGCCTCCTATTTTGGGTATGAATCGGGATGTAATGAGCATTTGGGTTGCATGTGAAGCTATGGCCTGGATCAGCCCTCCCTGCTGAGGGAGCGTTGTTGTTGTTGTTGTTTTGTTGTTGTGACGTGCCATCGAGTTGGTTCCGACCCATAGTGACCCTGTATAGGATTTCCAAGAAGCAGCTGGTGAGCTTGAACCACCAACCTTGCAGTTAAAACAGCTTTGCAGTCTGGCACATTAACCCACAGCGCCACACCAGGACTCCACTGAGGGAACATAGGAAGAAAACTCAATCCTAGGTCTTCCAGCGTAGGAGGGTGGGTAGACCAGAAGACAGGGCCACCAGGAGAGGAAGTGTGCTTCCAGGGGATCCTAGTCACTCAGGGGTCTTCTTGTGGCACCTACCTTTCCCGTCAGCCTGAGTCAAAGCTGCTCTTTGTAGAAATCAGAAGTGATTGGGTTTAGGACCCACCCACTGGATGCTGATCTGGGTTCATTAGCATAACAAAGAACGTTCTATTTCCAAATGGGATTACATTCATGTTAGGGTTCCAACACATTTGGGGGACACACAATTCAGTCCATGACAGCTGCTGACAGAAAGTTGTAGTTTAGAGTATGAACTCCCAAAATTATGGTGTGACCATCGGTGGGGCCGCATCACCATTCCAAGCCTCAGTTTCCCCGGCTGGCATTTGTGACTAACCGCAGTCCCAACTTGATGGGGCGTTGGGAGAAGGACTGAATGAACCAGTGTATGTGACAACCCTGGCCCTATGCCTTCTTTGGACCACACTGTCACCACACAGTGACACAGAACCCTGCCGTGGACATCCCATGTCTGTCCATGACCTTCCCAGTGTCCCTGGACCCTCAGCCATTCTGAGTCCAGCATCAGCACAGGGCCGTCACCTTGAAGCCCAGCTTGAGCCCAGGACGGGTCCAGCTACCATGTCCAGAAGAAAGAGGCACGGACGGGCCTCTGTGTTGTACGTCCGTCCCATGAGGCCCATCCTCCACGATGTTCTCCAGGTACCAGCCTCATCGTGCTTACCACGAGGTGACACAGCAGGGTTTAAAAATACTGCGTTTATTTCATTTCAGTGCAGGGGAGAGAAAGAACAGACAGTCTGTATGAGCAACTCAAATCAAAAATAAATGAGGCACAAAGAGTCACCAAAAATAGCAAGGCTTTGCAGGGAGCAGCCTGCACACGGCCAGCTGTCCTCAGTTTTCCACCTATCCCAGCAACAGGCAGTACTTGAGAGTGATTGGGAGACCCCTCTGTCCTGTTTACTCCAGAAAAGATTAAGACCTGCAACGTACTAGAGAAGTGATGTTGTGAATGTCATTTAGTTACTATTGATTTTATTCCGATTTCATGGCAACCCCATGTGTGTAGAGTAGAACTGTGCTCCGCAGGGTTGTTGAGACTGAGACTTTTCGGAAGCAGATTGCAAGGACTTTCTTCCAAGGCAGCTCTGGGTGTGTTTGAACTGCCAGCCTTTTGTCTACTACTGGAACATTTAGCCTTTTGCAAGATAATGAGGCCTCCCAGAGCTGCCTGAAAGCTGCACTGCAGACAGGTGGCTCTGCTCCATGGGGGCTGAACTGGTGGCAGCCTGGGGTCACTTCCTGGCCTGGAAAGCACCTCTTTGACATTGAGGGGTTCCCCTCATGACTCAGGGGTATGGCTTGGACACTTCTGGCACCCCACTACCTATAGAGTAGGGAGGCGGGGTGAGCACTTAAACACCACTCAGCTTTCATTTCATTACAGTGGCCGTCACGTTTTTTCTCTTTGTATTAAAATGTTATTTTTATTATGTGTCTAAATGTAACAAAACATTTGATATTTTAATAATGTTCACACATCTATGAGTGACAGTATTTATGTTCATCATGTTGCTTATAGAATCTGTTCCAAAATTATACCTTCACCCGTAACAGAGGCTCGGTGGTTCCCAAGTGAGCTTCCCTTTCCCCCTCCCACCCACCTGTATCTGGTAACTACTAATAAATCTTATACTCTAGACACTCACCTGTACTTTTTTCTTAATATCACATGTCAGGGGTCTGCAAACTGTGGCCTACCACTTACCTCTTTTTTTAATAACTTTATATTGTAAATTGAGTGAAGGTTTACAGAACAGATCATCAGTTTTACATTCAACAAATCATATACTTTGCTTCATTATGTGGTTGCAATCCCCTCCATGTACCAACAGCCAACAGCATTTGCCTCTATTCACTCCAATCACTGTTTTCTTACCTGTGTCTCCCACCACGCGCACCTTTACTCTGCCAACCTCCCTCTGGTTGTACACTGCCTGCCTCATCACCCATGTCAACATGTGTCTACCCTCTAGCACAGGTATCATTTCTGCCTTACCACAAAACCATCATAGATTCTTTCTTTTATCAAGAAAACTCCCCTCACTTTTTTTTTTTTTTTGATGTACAAAAACAAAACAAACAGACTGAAAAAAAGCCATGCAGGGCTATACAGTCATTTAAACAATCACAGGGCATATTCTGGAAGCTAGTCTCCTGGACGCCAGCACACAGCCTTACTCTTTCCACTAGTCTAGGGTCCTCAGCTGTTCTATCTCTCCATGTCATCACCTCTGCCTCCATCTCTGGTGTCGCTGCTTCTTTAGATATTGTTTGTTGTTGTTAAGTGCCGTCGAGTTGGATCTAACCCACTGCGACCCTATACAGGGTTTCTGAAGAGCAACTGGTGAGCTTGAACTGCCGACCTTGCAGTTCAAACGGCTTTGCAGTCTGGCGCATTAACTCACATACATTCTGTTCATGCTCTTCTCTCTTGATTGTCCTAGGGTCCTCTGTTCCTGGAATGCAAGATTGACTAACTACTCACACCACTTACTTTTGTAAATAAAGTTTTATTGGTACACAGCCATACCCTTTCATTTACATATCATCTCTGACTGCTTTTATACCACAAAGTTGAGTCATTATGTCAGAGACTGTCTAGCCTGCAAAGGTTAGCGTATTTACTCTCTGGCCCTTTCCAGTGAGGTCCCAGGGTGGCACAAACGGTTTATACTCAATTATTACCCTAAAGAGTCGTGGTTCAAACCCACGCAGTGGCACTGCCTAAGAAGGCTGACCACCTGCTTCCATTAAGATGACCGCCTAGAAAACCATAAGGAATGGTTCTGTAACACATGGGGGTCACCGTGAGTCAGGATCAGGTTTGGTCTGGTTTTCCGCCCTTTCTAGACCAAATGTCATGGATGGTTTTCCTCATGTATGTAAACCTCCTGAGGAACATCTGTTCAGAGAGACAGTGAAAATGTTGTTGTTCAGAGTTGTTTTTAGTATGCTTTTATTGATTTGGGACTTTAGAAACATTGTTTAAATGATTAGGTTTCTCTTTTGGGTCAGTAACAATTGAATCAC
Organism: Chrysochloris asiatica; assembly: GCF_000296735.1. Classification (NCBI taxonomy): domain Eukaryota; kingdom Metazoa; phylum Chordata; class Mammalia; order Afrosoricida; family Chrysochloridae; genus Chrysochloris; species Chrysochloris asiatica. Next base: position 360,681 of record NW_006408943.1, on the reverse strand, counting down.
ATGGTTGACCTCAAACCCAGTTGTGACAGGAGAACAAAGCCATGCCTTCCAAACATAGGTACCCACCTGGGGGTGACTCCAAATGCCCACCAACAGGGCCTTACCCCAAATCCCAGGAGACAGTGGCGGGGCGGTGGGGGGGTCCCCCCACCTACTGGGCTTCCCTCCCCTGATTGGGTTCCCACACATCTCCAGGAGGGGGCAGTGGGGAGTCCACTGGGACCTCACTCTTTGGAGTCTTTTTTCCCTGAGAGGTGGTGATGCCGTCTCATCTCTTCCCATTCTTCTGTGGATCACAGGAGACCTATTTCAAACCCAGGGCCGTGGCAACACTCCCTGGAGGAAAAGGGGCCTCTCAGTAAAATAGGGAAGCCAAGGAGATTAGCCCTTTTTATATGACTTGTGCTTCTATTTAGAATAAATTAGCATATCACATGGTGGGGGAACCCAATGAGATTTTTTTACTATGTTCTTAAATTGTGATAAAGTATGTGTTGTTGTTAGTTTTTTTAACTGTGGTAAAGTATGTGTTGTTGGTGGTGACTATCGTGTAGATTCTGACTCCTAGCACCCCCATGTGTACAGAGTACGAGGAGCTCTGGTAACGTAGTGGTTATGAATCCGGCAGCTACCCTCAGGGTCAGCAGTTCGAAACAACCAGCTGTTCCACGGGAGAAAGATGAGGCTTTCTGCTCCTGTAAATATTTACAGCCTCGGAAACCCTATACAGGGTCGCTATGAGTTGGAACCGACTCCACGGCTCATAACAACAACAAGGTTCTCAAGGCTGACGCTTTGAAAGCAGGTTGCCAGTCCTGTCTTCTGAGGAACCTCTGGGTAGGTTCAAGCCTGCAACCTTTCAACTAGTTATTGTTGTTAAGTGCCACTGAGTCGGTTTCGACTCATAGCAACCCTCTATAGGGTTTCTGATGAGCTGCTGGTGGATTTGAACCACTGACCTTGCAGTTAGCGTTCCAGTGCTGACCCTACAGAGCCACTCCAGCAGCGCCGCTCTATAGGGTTTCTGAGGCTTAGCGGGAACAGACAACCTCATCTTTTCCTGCAGAGCAACTTATGGGTTTGAACTGCTGGCATTGCATTTAGCAGCCCTGCACTTAACCCTCCATGCCACCAGGGCACCTTCTTTGATAAGATATATAAAATAAAACTTTCCATTTTAAACTGTACAATCTAGTGGCACATATTACATTCACAATATTGTATAGACATCACTACTGTCTACTTCCAAAAATTGTTAACAGAAAATATGTGCCCAGTAAACAGTAACTCCCAATCCCCTGGGTCACCTCTAATCTGCTTCCTGCCTCTTTGGATTTTCCTACCCTAGATTTAGTTGGTTTAAAACACAAGGTCGGCCATTCAAATTCACCAGCTGCTCGGAAACCCTGTTGTGGTGGTGGTGTTATGAGTTCTGACTCATAACACTCCTGTATAGGGTTTCCAAGGCTGTAAATCTTTACGGGAACAGAAAGCCTCATCTTTCTCCTGTAGAATGGCAGGTAGTTTCAAACTGCTGTCCTCGAGGTTAGCAGACCAGCTCATAACCACTATGACGTTACCAGAGCTCCTTATGGGAAACCCTTTCAGAGTCACTGAGTTAGAACTGACTTGATGACACTTAACAACAAGAACAGATACGTCATATAACTGGGGTCATGCAATATTTGTTCTTTGTATCCGGCTTATTTCACTTAGCATGATTCATCCATGTTATAGAATGTATCAGAACTTCATTCCTTCATCGTATGGATATAGCACAAGAAAGATGAGGCTTTCTGCTCCTGCAAAGATTTACAGCTTCGGAAACCCTATATAATATGTGGGAACTTAACAACAATATATATGAGTGTGCTCCATTTTGTTTATTTATTCATCTGTTGATGAGCCCTTTTGGGTTATTTCCATTTGTGCCCAAGTGTTGGAGTTCCTGCTTCAGTTCTTTATGGTTTATACGTAAACGTCGAATTGCTAGGTCATTTGGTAAATAAATTGTGAGGCTGGCGCAAGACCAGACTGTGTTGTGTTCTGTTGTACTCAGGGTTGCTGTAAGGAACTAACTCAATAGCACCTAACAACAACAACAATATTGTAATTCAACTTTTTGAGGATCCACCAAACTGTTCTCTGTAGCAGCTGTTGCATTTTACATTTCCACCAGCACTGGAGGAGGACTCTGTTTCTCTCCACCCTTAGCAGTACCTGCTATTTTCTGTATTGTTTTATTTTTAATAATAGAGGCTTTCTGCTTCCGTAAAGATTTACAGCCTCAGAAACCCTATACAAGGTCGCTATGGGTCAGAACCGACTCGACGGCGCTTGACAACAACATCCTAATGAAGATTGGAGTCTGGTGTGGTGCCGCAGGATAATGCACTAGACCTCAAGGTCGGTTTGAACTGCAAGGTCGGTGGTTCAGATACACCAGCAGCTCCTCGGAAACCCTATACAGGATCACTATAAGTCGAAACTGACTTGATAGCACTTAACAACAACAAAAATCCTAATGAAGCGTGAGGTGGTGGTGTCTGATGTTGAGTGACTTTTTTTAGGTATTTGTTGGTCGTTGGTCTATCTCCTTTGGAGAAATGTCTATCCAAGTCTTCTGCCCATTTTTTAATTGGGTTGTTCATCTTTTTGTTGTTAACTTGTAGGTGTTCTCCACATCTTCTGGAAATACATATCCTTATCAGATTGGCAAATGTTTTCTCCCATTCTGTGGGGTTGTCTTGTCATTTTCTTCTAGTGTCCTTTGATACACAAAAGCTTAAGATTTCTATATTTAGTCTCACTTAAGCGTTTTTTTCTTTTGTTGTCATATCCAAGAAACCATTGTCAAACCGAAGGTCATGTGGTGTGGTGAACTTTTAAACTGTGAAGGTTTTTATTCTTATAAAGCCTTCGGAATAATGCTTACACATGAGACAGGGTACCAGCAGTAGAAGGATACCAAGACGGTGATGCTGCTGAGCGTGCACCAACAACAGACACTGTTGGATTTGAACAGCTTCCCCGTCCAGGTGCAAACATTCCCCAGGATTCACTGCAGCTAGCATCAGTAAGCATACCTCCAACGCTTTATCCTGCATAGTGAGATTTGGAATGAGATGGGCCAAATGTTGCAAGCCACACCTCCTCCATAATGGGCCTACCTTCCTGGTTGGTGTTGTTAAGTGCCATCAAGTCTATTCTGTCCCATAGCAACCCTGTATAGGGTTTCCAAGGAACAGCTAGGGAGCTTGAACCACTGACCTTGCAGTTCAAACAACTTTGCAGTCTGACACATTAACCCACAGCACCACATAAGGACTCCTTCTGGGTACCCGCTATTAATATGAACTAGTGAGTCCGATCCCCAGAAGGGAGGTTATGATCCCATGAAACTAAGCAGAATCCCAGGGTTGACTAGAAAGTCAAGAAACCACCTAGATACGCCTGAACCAAATAGTAATAGTTAAGAGCTTTCAGACAATGCGGTACTGAGAACCTCTTCTGCGTGATCTCATTTAACTAAATCATCACACCAAGAGAGGGAAAGGTCTAGACTTGGACCCTGGAAACAAGTTCAAGTATGTTGGGTGGGAGTGGGGCCAGGGGCCAACAAGAGGTATGTGTCATTTGTCTCCAGAGTTCAGAATCCAGTAGGTAGACTTGACATGAAAGCAGATTTCAGCTCAACATATCATTCCAATTGGCCCTCATGGAATAATCTGCTTAGAGTTCCTCCCAGTTATGAATTATGTCCCCCAAAAGAACAAAAACCTGCTGTCACTGGGTTGATTCCTACTCTGGCAACCCCATGTGTGTCAGAGTAGAACTGTGTTTCATAGGGTTTTCAATGACCTTGAACCTCCGACCTTTCAGTTTGCAGCTGAGCATGTTAAACATTTCTAACACCCACCGACTCCATCCGCCAAAAAGACTAACCCCTGTACAAGAGGTCTTCAAAAAGTTCACAGAAAAATTCCACTGGATTGTTTTTCCCCCCTTTGGGCATGGGTGATGTATACCAAAACACTCAGAAATATATAATCACTTAAACAACCAAAAGGCACATTCTGCAAGCCCATCTCCTGGCCACTAGCACACAGCCTTTCTCTTTCCATAAGGAGCTCTGGTAGCGTAGTGGCTACGAATCGGGCTGCGAACCTTAAGGTCAACGGTTCGAAACTACCAGCCGCTCCGCGGGAGAAAGATTTACACCCTTGGAAACCCTGTACAGGGTCGCTATGGGTCGGAACCAACTCGACGGCACTTAACAACAACAACAACAGAGTCCTCAGCTGCTCCCTCTCTCCATGTCATCATCTCTGCCTCCATCTCTGGTGTCACTGCTTCTCTGGATAGGGTCCCGCATTCTACTTGTACTCTTCTCACTTGATGGTCTTAGGGTCCTCTATTTCCAGACTATAAAATGAACTACTCCCTCTTTTTGTTACAAAACTTCTACCTTTATAATTGTGACAGTCGCAATTAGTCATGATAACAATTGCTCACTATTGAATCAAAAGAATCTTATCCCCATCTCTTTTTATCAGACCCATCTAGACAAGATGAAAACTATTCAGTGGGGACTCTATCTTCCCCCGCACACTCTGAAACTAAACTCCCTCTTGAAAACTTGTAAGCAAGTCACTTCGTGCCTTTATCACCCTCTCATTTTAGGTAGTCAATGTCTAAGTTGCATGTCTGCATACAGAGGGGGTAGGATGAAGACTTCTTCCCTCTCAGTTGGTAGTCCATTGTGTTTTATTTCCACTTGTCCATGAACATTTTGAAGCCCCCTTGTTCTTGTGAAGGAAGTATAAGACCTTTCAAGTTATCAGTTAAGTCTTACCAGAGCAGGGTGGTTTCAGTAACAGAGTCATGCCTGTGAGGGAGGCAGATGCCCCTATAATCAGCAAAGGAGCACCAAGGATTTGACAGCCCCAAAACTGAGAGAGAGACAGGATTAGCAGTTCCTCTCTCCAAACCCCAGAAGGAACCAACTTGGCCAAGACCCTAATTTCAAACTTCTAGTCTCCAGAGAATGAATGAATTCTGTTCTTTAAAGTTACCCACCTTGTGTTTTGTTTTGGCAATCTTTACCCTGTAGCCCAGAGCCCTATGATGTGTACACCTGGTCCCACACACCCCCATGCTCTCACTTGTTAATACTGGTGAACATGCCCCCTCAGGCTTCCGGTCCAAAGGAAATATAGTTACATCTGAACAGATATCTTAAATACTTGCCCTTACATTGTAGAAGTGTCTAGAAGCCAGGAGGAGAACCACTACAAGGCCCACATTTTAGCCGAAGGAGATTTTTGATGGTCCTGAGACCAGCCGGGCAGACAATTCTGTTCTGTGGTTGAGTTGGGGGACAGGACAAGACTACCTGCAGGTTACCCTTCCCCCTGCAATGGCCTTCTGCGTACTGGATCTGGCCAGAGACTCCCGCAATATCACTCCTGCTGAAAATGGGAGCAGAACTTGGTAGGTAGCCTGCTCTGTGGAGAAGAAGAACGTTCTGTGCCTTTTCATTGCTGGACCTCCTCCCCCCTCCCCCCATCACACTCACACACGCAAAGTTCTGCTTATAGCTCCCCGTCCAGAACAGTACCGTTCCCCACTCCAGGCTAGACGATAATTCAGGAAAGGGACAGGTCAATTTGCTATAATGGCCATAATATGCATAGCACAGATGGATGGCTTTTAAAACCAGTTTGTTTTCTCACAGTTCTAGAGGCTAAGCTTCCAAACCAGAGTTTTGGCCATGTTGATCCCTTTCTTGTCAGTAGCTCAAGGCGATCCTTGGTCTTTACTTGTAGACAATCTTCACATAGCATCTATCTTCCCCTGTGTGTGTGTGTGTGTGTGTGTGTGTGCGCGCGCGCGCGCGTGTGTCTAAACTACTCTTTTACAACTCAGAAGTGATTAGATGTAGAACCCACCCTACTCAGATAACTTAAATAACAAAGAAACTCCTATTTCCAATCAGGATCACATCTTGTTATAACTCAGAAGTGATTAGATTTAGAACCCACCCTACTCCAGTATGATCTGGTTCACATAACAAAGAAAACCCTGTTTACAGACAAGACTACATCCACGGGTATAGTGATTAGGATTCCAATACCTATTTGGGAGGGGGACACCTTTTAGCCTTGTCCCATGGAGTCACTGTAAGGTTAATGGTGATGAGGGATAGGGGGCAGGTCCAGACTGGACTTACCCACGGGGTCCTCTTTTCCCCTCTTCCAGCCCTCCTTGTTTAGCTCCTGACACCTCTGCTTCTTTAGTGGTTAAAAATATTTATTCTTCCTCTTCTCTCCTCTTGCTTCTCCCCTGTACATATCTGAATCTTGCCAGGAACCCACAGTGGCACCCATTAGCTGATATACACCTAAGGAAGGTGCCCCTGCCTCATGCCCAGGAAGCTTCTATAAGGCAGATGAGCCAGGCTGGGGCTGGAGACGTCAGCCCAGATAGCCCAGGTGCCTGCCGAGGCAGGAGATGGAATGTTCCATCCATGTCCTCCCTTTGCCTTACACCCTAGAGAGCCCAGGCAGGCACTCCCCGGGGTGAGTCACCAAGGAGCCTGCCCAAACCTCGCCACACACCCCACTGTGATATGCTGGCTCCTCGTGGGCAGTGGGGAGGAAACCGTTCGGGAGAAAGGCAGAGCAGGGGGATGCTGGATAGCTGACCCCAGCACCTGCCATGCCCAGATGCGTTAGCAGCTCATCTGTTGGCAGTCACAGTTCAGAACACAGCTGGGAGACAGCTGGCTCCAAGTTCAAGTCCTAGACTTGTGCGTGAGCCTAGGTGCCATTATCTGGTGACAGGCTACAGAGAAGACAGACAAGATAGGAATGGGGGCTCCAAGTACAGGGCTGGCTGCTCAATGCAGATTTATCACTGCCCTCCTTCCTGAGAAGGGGCCTCCTGGGCTATTGAGGAAGAGGGTGTCTGCTTCAGAGCCTCCCCTGACGACTGGCCACACGCTGTCTCCTCTCTGTGCAGTGGCTACAGCTGCAGGAAGTTGTGGGGGAGGGGGTCCCATGACTGGGCACGTGTGCAGGAGCCACATCCACATGCCCCACGTGGCCCTGCTCCCCACACTAGTCTGTCCTCTGCAGTGCACTGACCACGTGTGGAACCCTGACACTTGCTGCCACCAACTTCCTGATCAGCCAGTTTGCTCTTCAGCAGACACTCCCGCAGGGACCCTCACTGAACATGGCCCCATCTCTGACCGTCCTGAGTCAGGAGCAGGTACTGTGTCCAAGGGTGGGCTTAGGCCTGAGTCTAACTGGGTGCTCTCTCCTAGCATCCATGGCTGTTCATGTGGCAGAGCAGGGCCTAGTGTGCCAGCTTAACCCCTGAACCCTGCACTGATCCCCACCAAACTGCACAGGCTGGTGGCTGGACCCAGAAGAGCCCAAATGGCTGCACGTGTCCTCGCTGTGAGAAGCCACACTGGCCATAGTATCCCTGAGACTTCTCAGCAGGCCAGGCTCCCCACAAGGGGTCCAGCCACACCATGGTTCTGCCTGTTGGAGCCGCCGGCAGCTCCTTTCATCTCCATTTGGTAGGCAGGGAGCCAGGAGATCCAGACCTTGTCCTGGCCCACGCTGCCTCCCCAGAGCATGAGCTCCTACGCTGGTCTGTCTGCTCTTTCCGGGGAAACCCTGGTCTGGTTTCACGCATGGGAGAAATGAGGATTCCTCTGTTTGTGACAGGGGACAGGTACTGGGGGATCCCTAGAGGGCCTGCTGTTCTGGGAAGACAGTCTGCAGCCCCACATACCACACCCATTGCTGAAGGAGGGCAGGGTGGGCAGGAACTCCTGGGGGGGGGGGCACTTCCTGTCTTAGGAGAAAAGATAGGCCAGCCCCTTCTGTTCTCCCCCAAGCAGGATATCTGACTGATCTTGGTAGCAGGTGAAGATGGTTGCTGTATAGCGGCAGGGAGAGGCCTGAAGCTTCCTGGGGTGCATCTCTTGCAAGCCCTCAAGACCTCACCATGCACAGGCCTGGAATGTGACAGAGTCTTTGTGTGTATGTGTGTGTGTTGTGTTTTGTGAGTAGATGGCCCATACCTTGAAAATGGCAAGGGGGCTCCAAAGCAGATGTTGGTGTATACATTTCCTGGGGTTGCCCTAGTCACTTGCCACAAACTGGCAGACTTCAAACAACAAAAATGTGTTCTCTCACTATTCTGGAGACCGGAAATCTAAAACCACGGGGCCCACAGGGCTGGTTCCTTCAGCAGGCCCTAGGGAGAGTTCTTCCTTGCATCTTCCAGCTTCTGGTAGTGGCTGTCAGTCCTGGTCATTTTTTGGCTTGTAGACATGTTAGCCCAGTCTCGGCCTTCTCTGAGTCTGTGTCTTCTCTTCTTTCTGCGATAAGAACACCATTCATAGTGGGTTAGGGCCCACCCTAATCCAGCATGATCTCAACTTAACTAATACATCTGGAAAGACCATATTTCCAAACAGGTTCATGTTCACAGCTAGAAGGGTTAGGACTAAGGTACATCTTTTGTGGAAGAGATGAAATTCAGCCCACAACAGTGGGTATGGGGCCCAGTTAGGATCCTGTTCCTGTCTTGGTTAGGAAAACACCATCATTCCCTGTGGTCACCAGCATCCAGGCCCTTCCCTCAACTGGACCTCAGACTCTGCCATTGGGGGGAGGGGGGTGTTGCTCAGAGTTCTCAGAAAGTGCAGGAGGGGCAGCGAATGAGACAGTCTGACGTCAGCTGGGGCCCTGGGACTGTTGTACAGGGTGAGGGTGGTGTTTCACAATTGGTGCATATTGCAGAAACCACAAGGTTCAAATCTGGATGCCTGGATGTGGGAGCCAAGGCACATAGCTCCTCCATCCCTCCATCCCAGACCCCATTGTCTCAGCCTCCAATTCTTTTCAGAGAGCTGAATAGCTGCTTCCAGGTGAGAGCCTTCACCCTCTGGCCCTGACCAACAGCCAACCCTGTGTCTCTGTACACAGCAGCTTTGTGCGTCCACCAGAAAGGGCCCCTCCTTCATTCACATGTGAGATAGTGTGCAGCTAGGCAGGTGTGTGCTTTTTAAGGGGAAAGACATATCAGTGTTGCTTTGGGCAAGTTGACATTTTTTGGTCTACAGCTTTGTTTTGTTTTTCATTGCGGCATTCATCAGATATGACAACAAACTCAGTGCATCCAACAGGCTAGACCTTGGGCTCTGGGCTCTGTTGGTTGGTTGTTTTGAACAAGGGTACAGGCATGTGAATGTTCCTCTACAAAGATTGAAATGTTTAGTCTCTGATCTTTAAAAAAAAAAAAGGTATTGATTAGATACAGTTATTAAACTCCCTTTCCAATAGTCATGTCCGTGGGCTTTGTGGTTTAGTCCTGATGCTCCTGTTGCTGCCTGGAACACATGATGTTCGTGGTTGTCAGAGTTAGGTCAGGAGCCATGGGTGGCAGGTGCTCCCTGGCTCAGGATTCAGGAGCTTGGAGGACAGAACAAGGTTTCTCTAGGGCAAAGAGCAGGCCAGTTCGGGCCATGCCTTCTAGCTTCTAGAAACATCTTCACCTTTCTTATCCTCCTGCCTCTGTGGCTAGGGCTAGGCATGGTCTGATTGTTGCTGTTTGGGAACTGGGTTCTGCTGACTTCTAAACCTCTGCTCAGGCCCTCTGAGACATCCTACAGCAATGGGCCCTTTCTGCCTGGTTCTCTACAGTGACTCCCACAGGCAGAATTGATACCCCAAGTGCACAGATTCCATACAGCTGTGATCAGCAACACTTACTCCTCCCCACGAGAAGACACCAGCTCTGACTCACCCCTAGATCTGACTCCCAAGAGAGGAGCAGGCTACTATCTGGGGTGCCTGGCTTCTCCTTGAGAGAGGAAGGGTGTATTACACAAGCATCTTCTGTATCTTTGTGGCTTCGAGCAGTTCCACCTCTTCCTGTCTCTCCACAAAGTGCACAGTCAACACCATGACGCCTCTAGACTTCAGGCCACAGAAAACATGGTTGTTTTGTTCCATGGCATTCTCTGGGTGATGCAAGCGGCCAACATGATTGGCTACCAACCGATAGATTGGCAATTTGAACCCACTCTGAGGTGCATCAGAAGACAGGCCTGGTGCTCTACTTCTGAAAAATCAGCCATTGAAAACCCTGTGGAGCCCAGTTCTACTCTGACACACGTGAGTCTGAGTCGACTCAATGGCAGCTTGTTGGTTTGTGGTGTGTAATAGTCACAGCAGATACTTCAGGGCGTCAGCAGGGAGGATTTCTAGCGTTCGAGAAGTTCAGTACCCTGGGTCCTTGAATCCTCACCCTGAACCCTTTGGGAAGATCACCCATGCATCACTCAAACAGCATGCATTCCTCTTCTCTTCATTCTTTCAATAAATGCTCATTGAACAGCTACTGTGTCCCAGCCGTTGCTCTGGACTTGGGATGAGACAGTGAACAAGAGAGATGAAACGTCCTGCCCTGGCCTTCCTAAGGCTATGGTTTTGGTAGTGATGACACTCTACAATCTTCAGTCTTTACATTTTTCCTCTTTTGACTTCAGCTTCCTGAGCTCTCATCTCCTCTGCACTCAGACCCCAAACCAACAATACATTTGACCTAGCTGAGAACACCGATGTGAAGTAAACACCCACAGGAAGAGGTCATTAAAAAAACACACACAAGAAAAAATCCCTACAGTTGCTGTGGAGTCGACTCCAACTCATGGAACCCCATGTGTATCAGAGTAGAACAGTGCTCCGTAGGATCTTTTTAGAAGTGACTGATATTTTTGGAAGTGGATTACCAGACCTTTCTTCCAATGTACCTCTGGGAGGACTCAAACCTCCAACCTTTCAGTTAGAAGCCAAGCATATTAACTGCATCTCCCAGGAGCTCCAAGAAGTCATAGGGCACTGAATGTTGACACAGCCTGAGAACTCTCCCAGCAGTGATGGTGAATTATGATATAGGAAATGTATCATGCCAATGGTGGGCACAATGGCATTGGATACACACGAAAAAAGCCTTAACAAAATCGAATCATGAGTCAACCATCAGGAAAACCCAAGCTGTGGGACAAGTATATAAGACTGAACTGTTCACAGAAGTCAGTGTGGTGAAAAACAAAAGTCGTATAAATCTGGTGGGGGCGCTGCTGGGTTAAGAGACTGGACGGAAATAATCAATGCCATTTGTAAACCTTGATTGGTCCTGGATTTTTTTTTTTTTTTTTTTTTAGTTTTTAAAGCTATAAGAGATATTTTGGAATAATTGGAGAGATTTGAATATAAGCTGTGTATCAGGTGATAGTGAATCAGTTATGTTAAACAAGGCCCTTATTCTTAGAAGATTTATGCAAAAATGTTTAGAGAGGAAATGTCATGACATTGCAACTTACTTTCAAATGCCTCAGAAAAAAGTGAAAAGTATGTAGCTCTGTGTATGTGTTGGTGTGTAGAGAGAGTATGCAAACAATCCGTGATTAGGATGAACAGCCTGTTGTTGTTAAGTGCTATTGAGGCTGTTCCATCTCATAGCGACCATATACAGGGTTTCCAAGGAACACTGGTGGGTTTGAACTGTTGACCTTGCAGTTAGCAGTCCAGTACATATCCTACAACACCACACCAGGGCTCAAAGATGAAGACCTTAGTAGTGTTTATTACTATTCTGACTTTTTTTTTTCCTGAGGTTTGAAATTTTTCCAAATAATATGCTGGGAAGAAGAAAAGGAAATGCTCCCAGGTGCAACCTACCAACCATCCTAGGTCATCATTGCTGTGTAAAGAGTGGTGGTTGGTGGTTATGTGCCGTGGAGTCGGTTCCTACTCATAAGGACCCTGTATAGGGTTTCCAAGGCCGTAAATCTTTATGGGAACAGAAAGCCTCATCTTTCTCCCACGGAACATCTGGTAGTTTCTAACTGCTCACCTTGAGGTTAGCAACCTGACTCCTAACCACTACGCTACCAGAGCTCCTTGTGTAAAGAGTAAAAGCTAGAATTTTCCAATATATTCCCTCTTGGACGCAAAACATTTTTACATTTTATTTCACTTTTCTCCTGTAAAAAGTACAGGCAAGCCTTTGTAGACGCCCAGTGCTTCAGGTTCTTCAAATAGAAATCTGGATGGTTTGTTCAAGGTCACACACAAACCAAGTTTGAATACAGTAGCCTGCATCCAGATTACAGGCTCAGCCAGGACGCCAAGCCTGGCTCACTCTCAGCTGCCGTGCTTCATCCTTCCTCCGAATGGGTATTGCCAAATGGTTTCCAAAGCCTTTATTTCCGAGTGCAGGATTGCCGGGTGTCTAGTGGAGACCCCCAACCTGCCGCTCTTTGTGGTGTGGTGGGAGCTGTCGCTGGGAGCAGCCGCGTAAGCGGGGACACGAAGCATCCCCGCTAGGATGAGGCTCCACCACGATTGGTCGCTAGGTGGATGCAGTCGTTTCTGATTGGACGGCGGCAGCTGCAGCGCAGGGAGGGCGATTTGGGGCAGGTTGGCGCAGCCAGTGCTAGCGCGTCCTGAATGCAAAGCAGGGGGCGTGGTGACATCTAGTTCTGCTCCCTACCCTGTGAGGGAGGAAGCAGAGGTGGCCGCCTGTACACTTGAGGGGAAAGATGCTCTTGATGGTCCATGAGTCCTTATAAAGTGGACATCAGAGCGAGGCCGTGGCCCAAGCTGGACTGTGGCTGTAGGAGGAGGCGCTGGCTGCTGGTACAGCAAGAGGCCTATCTCAGGTCAGCGTTATATGGAGCGGGGACTAGGCTTGGGATGGGATAGGTGGCCTCCCCAGGGACACTTCCATAAGCGCAAACAGGGGCCCCAATTGTCCTTGCACTTGCAGCTGCCACTGGAGACAGCAGACATTGCATCTCCAGAGAAAACAGACCTTGTTACACATGCAGGTGGCACATCCCAGGTCTTGCCTCACCCTCAGTGTGTTCAGGTCAAAGCAGACTGCCCAACCCTGACCACCACTCCACGCTTTCTTCCCCTGGGCTTTCAGCGACTAGGGATGCACATCCATTCATTCTTCCACTCATGCATTCAACAACTATTTATCAGGTGTCTTTGATGTGGCAAGCTGCAACCACAGCAGACAGAACCCCTTACTCCCATGGAACTGGCACCTTGTGGGGACACTGTCCCTAACAGATATATTATGTCATAGTGCTGAGGAGAACCACAAAGCAGAAAGGGACTCACAGAGTGTGGGAGTCAAGGTGTCCAGGGAAGACCCTGGTAAGCAGGTAACCTTTGTGTAAAGAGGTGAAGGTTAAAGGGGGCCCTTGAGTGATCTCTGGGACCCAAGAGCTTTAGGTGGAAGGGCAAAAGGCCTGGGGTTCATAGGTCCCCAAAGAGCCAATATGATGGGTCAGAGTGAGTGAGGGGGCTCCAGGGAGATGAAGTCAGCGAGGGCATGGAGCAGACTGGGCGGGGTCTGGAGACTTTTGTTGGGGTTTCAGTGTGTACTCTGTATAGAATGGGAAGCCATTGGGAGGATTTTACCCTTTTTAAAATTGTTATAATTGTGTTATATATATTTAACACATGTGGAGTAGTGAATCCTCTAATATCTCTTCTAGCCTTTTTCTGGAACTCCTACCAAATAATATTTCTGCGCTGCTGAGTCTGGGTAAGAGAAGGTGGGAGAAGATACTGATACGGTGACAGAATTCAGCTGTGGATGTCAGCAGAGTTCATTGTAATTGTAAAAACTTGAAAATTCTAGCATGGGTATAAAAGAAACCATCTCCGAAGCAGAAGGGAGGAATCCCACTACCATCGAAGAAGAGCCAGGAGTGGAAAGTGGGGAGCAAGGTTTGCTGACCCACAGAACTAGAGCCAAGTGCCTTCAGGCTGATGTTTATGATGGAGTGGTGTGCCCTGTGGGCATTGACAGGAACAACTATGCCCTGAGCATTTCTGACCCTGAATTATAACCTGTTAACTTCCCTAAGAAACCCCACAACTCTAAGTACGGTGTTTGAGTTCCATGTGACCGCTGCAGTGGATTATCAAACTGAGTTAAGTAGAGAAGGTTGTGGTCACAGATTTTGGCAACACAGCATTTTCCAGTTCAACATATTTTCATGTACAATTCAGTGACAATTCCCATCAATCATGTTATGCCACCAATATCTGCTGCCACTTGTCCATCCCCATAAGCAGAAACCCACTGCTTCATATAACATATCCCCTCACTCCCACACCTGATTTGTTGTTCTTGTTGTTATGGGCTATTCAGTCAGTTCTGACTCATAGCAACCCTGCATAGGGTTTCCGAGGTTTAAACGTTTGCAGGAGCAGAAAGCCTCATCTTTCTCCTATACTGTGGCTGGTGGGTTCGAACTGGCGACCTTGTGTTTCATAGGCCAGTGCTTATCTTATGGAACCTCTATGCTCCCCTCACACCTGATTTTTTGTTGTTGTTAAGTATCTTCAAGTCGTTTCTGACTCATAGCATCCCTGTATAGGGTTTCCAAGTAGCAGCTTTGAGGTTTGAACCCTCAACCTTGCAATTAGTAGTCCAGTGCTTATCGTACAGTGCCACACCAGGACTCTCCCATACCTGATATCTACTACTAACTGCTGATCTCTCTACGTTTTCCTGTTCTAGTCATTTCATGTTATGTGGGATCATGCAGTATTTCTCCTTTGTGATTGACTTCCTTCACTCAGCGTGATGTTTTTGAAGTTCATCCGTGCTGTGGCATACATCAGGACTTCATTTCTCTTTATGATCAAGTCATAGTCCATTAGGAGCCCTGGTGGTGCGGTGGGTTCAGCAGTGAGGTGCTAACTGCAAGGACAGTGGTGCAAACCCACCAGCCTCTCTGTGAGGGAAAGATGAGGTCCTCTGCTCATGTAAAGATTTACCGTCTCAGAAACCCTAGAGACTGTTCAGCTCTGTCCTGTAGGGTCGCTATAAGTCAGAATCAACTAGATGACAGTGAGTTTTAACATTCCATTGTATGTTTGTATGTATGTATGTATGCACTACATTTTATTTCTCCATCTGTTGAGGAACATTGAAGTTGTTTCCACCTTGTGACTGTTGTCAACAGTGCTGTCGTGAACAATGGTGTACAGGTGTCTGTCTGTTGGCTGTATGTTCATATGGTAAAACTGGTCATGTGGCAGCACCAGAAAGTTTTGAGACAAATTCTGATATGGTTTATGTTCTAGAAGGATCCCTCTGGCTCCTGTGTTGAAAGTAGACTATAAAGGGGCAAAGGTGGAAGTAGGAAGATGCATTAGGAGGCTGTTGTGATCATCAAGCAGATTGATGAGGCCGACTTGGATCAGGAAGGAGAAGGTTGATGCAGTGAGAAGCAATAGAATTCCAGATATTTCTGAAGATGGACTCCAATGATGATCAATAATGGACTGGAAAAGGGGTATGAGAGGAGAAGAGTAATTAGGATGACTCCCAGGAATTTGGACTGAGTAACCCGAAGAATACTCC
>NW_006408943.1:338979-339965 GCF_000296735.1 Chrysochloris asiatica | reverse complement strand
TCACTCAATCCACAATAAAAACCTTAAATTAAAAAAGAAAGAAAGAAAGAAACTACCAAGGAGAGTGAGCAAACGCAATGAGAAGGTGGAGGAGAGCCGGGGGGCCAAGGAAGACCCCATGCAGGCTGCTGTTGAGCAGATGTGCTCCACACCGTTGGGTTCGCAGCCGGAGGTCATGGTGACATTGTGGAGAGTAACTTCCTGGGAGTGTGGAGGGCAAAAGGCTGCTGGGAGTGAGTTTATGAGCAAGAAGGCAAGAGAAATTATGGACAGCAAGTCTGGACCATTTTCTGGAAACACTTTCCTGTGAAGGAGAGGAGAGAAGTAAGAACCTAGGTGCATGTGTTCTTCAAGATGGGAGATAAAACAGCTTGTGTTCAGATGGCAAAGCTCCATCAAGAATGAAGAATCGGAGCACGGGAGAGGCATGGGACTTGGTGGGGCTGACCTAGGAGAGGACATGGCCAGACATCTGGATATTGCAGAAAGGAAGGCAGAATGGTTTGAGGGCTGTCATGAACCTCATTGGTTGGTGGGTATGTAGGGGAGGGGGGGCTTGGGAGAAGGTGGGTTCTGACTGCTTCTGTTTTCTCAGTGAAATAGGAAGCAAGATCAGGAACAGGAATTGAGGACGGGATGAGGTGCTGGACATTTAAGAGGAAAGGAGCAGAGGAATTGTCACCATAGAGAATCAGGGAGAGAATGGTCTAGAGCAGGGTTGGCAGACTTACTCACTTCACAGGCCAGGCAGACCGTCTCTGCTGCAGTGTAGCTGTAACCGGTCTATTAAAAAATGGGTTCATGTGAGGTGTTCCAGTCAAACTTTATTTACAAAAGTTGCATACTGGATGTGGCCCAAGGGCCATAGTTTATAGACTCCTAGTCTAGGGCCTGGAGTACTGGTGTGGCACTGTAGGATAAAGCACTGGACTACAAGATCGGTTTGAATCACAAGATCAGCAGTTCACACTCACCAGCTGCTCCTC
>NW_006408943.1:306641-337594 GCF_000296735.1 Chrysochloris asiatica | reverse complement strand
CCAGAGTGCTCCTTGGAGGCCAGGATGGCTAAGCTTCGTCTCTCATATTTTGGACATATTGTAAGGAGAGAACAGTCACTGGAAAAGGATGTCATGCTGGGTAAGATGGAGGGTCAGAGTAAAAGAGGAAGACCCCCAACGAGATGGATCAGCCAGGTGGCATCATTGATGGCATCAAGTGTGGCAGCAGTAGTGAGGTTGGCCCAGGATCGGACATTGTTTCATTCTGCTGTGCATGGGGTCACTATGAGTTGGTTCCGACTCGATGGCACCTGAAAACAACAACAACAAGTGACCCTACAGGACAGGATAGAACTGCCCCATGCAGTCTCCAAGACTGGAAATCTGTACAGAAGCAGACAGCTGATATTTCGTTTGCAACTGAGCACTTTAATTGCTGCGCTATCTGGACTCCTCTCTAAATGATTGTTGCTAGTTACCATTGAGTCAGATCTAAGACACAACAGAAGGAAACCCTGCGGGGTCCTGTACCAACCTCACAATTCTTATCATGTTTGAGCCCATTGCTGCTGCCACTGTGCCAGTCCATCTCGTTGGGGGTCTTCCTCTTTTTTGCTAAGCCTCCACTGTACTAAGCATGATGTCCTTCTCCGGAACTGGTCCCTCCTGATACATGTTCAGAAAGTACAAGAGACGAGACAATGTCTGGCCATCACTGTTTCCATAATACTTGTTCATTCTTCTAGCAATTGTGAATATTCAGTATTCTTCACCAACACCAGGGTTGAATTGAAACGCACTGGTTCTTCCTTATTCTTCCAAGTGATCTTGTTTTGTTTTGTTTAGTGTCATCAAGTCGGTTCCAATCCATAGCGACCCTGTATAGGGTTTCCACAGAGCAGCTGGTGAGCTTGAACCACTGGCCTTGCAGTTCAAACTGACCTTGCAGCCCAGTGCATTAACCCACAGCACCACACCAGGGCTCCTCTTCCAAGTGATTAGGACCTGCTAAAGTTTGAGAACAATGGTTCAAGCATGACAACAATTTATGAGCATGGCACAAGACCATGTTTCGTTTTGTTGTGCATAGAGTCACTATGAGTTGGAACTGACTCAACAGCATCTAACAACAACAAAAAAAGCTTGAGAACCATTGGATTAGGCCAATAAGGCATAGTTCCTAGTTATTATTAGTTAGGGACACATGAATTAGTCATCATTTTCTTATTAGATTCTCTTGGTTCGGATGGCTACTGCAGAAACTTCTGTGGTGTGCTGTTAGTTCTGAAATATTCAGAGAGTCTGTCTGCTGATCGTCTTCCAAATGAAGTTGGCTCAAAAGGAATGAAAAAGGCTTAAAGAGGGAACATCCTGTGTCCTCCCTCAGAAGCTCTGGTTCTAGGACACAGGCAGGCAGAATCCTGAGTCTGAGCTGGGTGGCTTGACTAGCCTGAGGTGAACTGTTCCCAAGCAGAACTGGCAGATGCGGCATTCCTGAGCTCTCCGTGTAAACTGTTGTTTGGCCACCATCGGGTTGATTCATGGCAGTCCCGTGTGCTGCAGAACAAAACGTAGCCCAGTGCTTCATCACCTTCACGATCATTCATATGCTTAAGTCTGTTGTGGCAACCATTGTGGATTTTGAGTGACTTCCAACCTCGGGGGCTCATCTTTCAGCCCTGTATCAGACCTATTCTGTTGTGATCCACAGGGTGTTTTTTCACTGGCTAATTTTTGGAAGTAGATCCCCAGGTCTTTCTCTTGGTCTGGAAGCTCCTCTGAACCTCTCCACCAGTGGCATAAAACATCACAGCTACATGTATGCCCTACAGTATGACTGACTAATAGACAGGTAGGCTATGGTTCAGAAAGTCCACACATTGCCCGGAGGCCATGTTTTTGGTATACTTTGGTTTCAGAAAAGTAGTCTAAAACCTCCACAAAGCCATGGGTTGGAGGTGGACAGAAGTCTTTCCAATGTCCTTCAAGCTGGCCTCCAGGTTCCTTGCTGAGCCCAGCCCTGGGAGGCTGTGGGTCAGAGCCATGTCAGTGGGCAGTCAAGACCAAGCTCCCGTGGATCTGTCTGTCTGATGAAGAATGAACAGAGCACCCCATGATACTCAACAGCTTTGGGGGCAGTTGTCACACATAGCTGCCTGGCCAAATAGGGATTGGTCTTAATCACCCCACGCCCTTTTTTCATTTTCCTGCAGAACTTTTCCTACGTGAAGAAGACAGAGGGTCGGGTCCAGTGAGGCCGGCTCCATGTATCCAGAATCGACCACAGGCTCCCCGGCTCGGCTCTCCCTGCGGCAGACCGGCTCCCCCGGGATGATCTACAGGTGACCTACCCCTTTCCAGAGTCTGTCCCACCTCTGAAGAGGGGTCCCCAAAGCCATTCTCCTGCCCTTGGCCAAGAGGGAGGACCGAGTAACCATAGGTGGGATGTCTGCCTTCCATTGGCTGGGAGGTGTGTACAGACAGATGAGAGCTGTGCCTAGGGAAAGGAATGGAAGCTTTTCAAAGAAAACAAAGATTTTCTGGCTGGAACAGTCAGAATTAAACTCCTGCCTTGTCTCTGGCTCTTGAAATATTTTATTTGAGAGTAATGGAGGCCCTCCTTGGCTTTCCATATCTCCTGTCTTACACACCATCCCTCACGTGGCTCCCAGTGCCTCCCTCCACCCCACCCCCAGCACCCTAAAAGAGGGTCAAATCCTTGAGAGTCCTTTAGAAACCGTGTCTTCCTGTTTTGAATGCCCTGTGGAGTTGGGGGCATCCAGGTGCTCCCTGACCTCCTGTGGAGACCACTGCCAAGTTTCTGTCTGGGAAGTAGTCATGTTGTGCACCAGGGCCTGGCATGCAGGAGGCATTTAATGAGAACCTCTGGCTCTGCAGGCAACACCGACCCAGATGCCAAAGTCTTTATTACCAAAGATGGGGCATGGGCAGGACCCTGGCGGTGGACCCACACTTGTGTGGTTGGACCTTTCTAGATCTTTGTTAGGGACTGGACGAGAGCAAGTGTCTGCAGTGAAGGTTTGAGGAAAAGCTAGATGCTGCTCAAGTCGCATGCAGACTCACCAGGTCATGTCTTGATCTGAAGGCTTTCAGCTGTTGTCCTAAAGCATGTTCTATATTAAAACTCATGCACGTTGTCACCCAGAGGTTTGCCTTTTTCCCCCTCAAACACCCCACCCCCACCCCACCTTTCAGGGTGGTGAACTTTGGAATAAGGCCAGGCCAGACAAGACCCCTTGGTGTTCAGAACACAACTGGCTCCCAAACTCTGCCTCCATCTGCCACTGGGTGGCGCTGCTGTCGAGCGTTTGGTACCTTCGTCGCAGACGGCAGGCGGAGGGAGGAGAGAGGTGGGATGCTTCCTGAGTTGGCACGTCTCTGGTTAACACGAAATGTGGACCATCTCTCTTCTCTCCCTCCCTCCCTCCTTTTTTTCTCTCCTCTGCATTGCTATCGGAAGTACTCGGTATGGGAGTCCCAAAAGACAGCTCCAGTTTTACAGGTAATGCGTCCTACGTTTTTCCTAAAACCCGACACGCCAAAGGCCAGGGAGTGGGTGGGCGGTCCCAGCTAGGGCGCGCTGGAGTCATCTCTGAAGTAGGAACCTCTCATCCACCGATAAGATCCAGGTTCTAATGACCTCTTGTCCCCACTCAGCTGGCTGGCATTATAGAAGCGTCGGCATGAAAATCGTAGTTGCTTTAACTGTGTGCGTTAATCTACCAGAAGTTTGCTCTGATTAGAACAAGTGGGCTTCTGGTGGCTTCTTAACTCTCCACTAAATCTGCCATCAAAACACAAGTCATCAGACAGTGGGGGAGATGCTCTCCTGTGACCATGGGTCTGTGCTTCTGAAATCATAAGAGGGAATGTCTAAATGGCCTTCTCATCAGTTCCTACTTTCTCCCTCAGATTCGTGTGCTGATTTGTAGCCTGCAGCGCCCTCACGTTAATATCAAAGGCCAGCACCTTCTGGGGGTGTGCCATACTGATGTGGTTGGCCTGTCTCAGGGCCAGCATGGGATCAATGTCTTTCTGATGTGCTTCTGTTTGCAAATTAGCAAAGTGGTGCTTGCCTAGTGGAAGGCCTTGCACAGTGGGGCATCCCAACGAACAGACCCATTCACTGGGTCCTCTGGGGAAAGCTGTTCCCCCTCTCTGACCTCCTCCTCATCTGTAAAATAGATAAATTAAACCCTATACCTCCTTCCTTCTCAAAACGTCTCTAACTCTAGGAAATGACTTAAACTGACATTTTCCTCCTATCGGAAATGACTCACAGGTGCGGTGAGCTCTGTTGGCCTTTGTACCATGTGGAAATGATACAGTATTAATAACAGGAGTGAGCTGGTGGGTCTTGGCTTCCAGGCCTGGGAAGTCAGCAGGTCTGGAAGCAGCCCTCCAGCATTGTGCATGACCACAGGTAGCTCAGCTGTGGGACAGCTCATGCAAGGAGTGCTGGTAGGGTGCTGATTCCCACCTGGCTTTGTCCTGCTCATGATCTTGGCCCTGCTGAGCTTGAGCGTGGCTGGAGTACTCAGGGTAACACACGTCGCTGCTTCAGAGCCACCTTTGAGGTCTCATTCATTACAGATAGCCAAATCTTTGATTGTCCTGAAATACTTGCTTTGTAAAGTTTTGCTTGAAATAGATCGATCTGCACTTGTACTTGCAAATCCTCTTGTTGTCTAGAATATGTATCATAGTGGGTGGCATTCATCCCCAAGGACTTGGCCAGTGAAATCAACCTGCAGTGGAGCTGCATCCTCAGAGAGCCCTGTCCTCCATGGGAGGAAGGAGTGAGGCCAGCTGAGCAGGAAGGAAAGCCACAGACGCAGACTAGACTTGCTCATAGAAGGCCCCGGTCAGGTGTTTCGTGCAACTGAGTGAAGCTGACAGTGTGTTTTGTATACTTGCTAGCCTTTGTAATCCTGGGGATCTCATAACTGCCCACCTTCTGGGGACCCTCAGAATGAGCTCTGGTGAGAAGAATCCCCAAATCTAAGACCTGCCTCTAGCCCTCTTTGCTTCACACTCCCCAGACCGAAAGGCTCTGACTGTTCTGTCCTTTGGATGTCCAGTGGGATGGCTTCACATGGACACGTGAGGCTGAGCTAATGACCTCTAGTGTATGGAATCTGTATGTCTTTAATGTACTATGTACCAGTCCAGGGCTGGGGAGCGTCCTCCTCACACAGACACTAAACACGGCTCTTGCCAGTTGTCTTCAAGTTGGCTGTGACTCACGGTGCCCTCATGTGTGTCAGAGTAGAACTGTGCCTTAGGATCTTCAGAGGCTGATTTTGGGGGGCAGGAGATCACCAGACTTTTTTCCAAGGCACCTCTGGGTAGATTGGAACATCCAACCTTTCAGTTTACAGCTGAGCATGTTAACTGTTTGTACCACCTAGGGACTCCTAACCATGACTACTTGCTGGAGGGATATTTAAACCTGCCAGCCATGTGTACCCTCTATCCATGCCTGCTCCTCTAATGGTGCAGCTCACAGACTAGCACAGGCGGTGAAAGCCCATACCAGTCAGCTCTCACCATGTAATGCTGCGTAACAAACAGCCCCTCACCTCATGGCAGGCACCAAGAATCATTGATTTCTGGCTGAGACATCTGTAGGTGAGCTAGGCAGGACTCAGCTTAACTGAGCTTGGCTGCATTTATCCAGGCTGAGTTGGGTCTCTGTGTGCTGTGCCCTCACTCTCCTTCACTGGTGGCTATCCCAGGCATGGAGTCCCCAGGTGGTGAGCACACTTAACTTGCTCTCCGCTCACCCAAGGATTGGAGGTTTGAGTCCACCAGAGGTGTCTTGGGAAAAAGGCCTGATGATCTACTTCTGAAAAATCAGCCACTGAAACCCCTGTGAAGCAGAGGACTACCCTCACACACCTGGGTTTTCCCTGAGTTGGAGTCAGCTTGCCAACAATTAATGATGGTGGTAATCTCCAGGCATTGGCTTTCCATGGCAGAAGCTCTAGAAGACACATGTCATAAGATCTGCTCATAGGATTGGCATGTGTCAGTTCTGGTCATGCTCTTTTCACTAAAGCAAGCCACATCACCAAGTTCAAAGTCAGGGTGCAGAGCCCACTGGGGCCTCTGAAAAACTCCATACTCCTCTCACCAGGGCGCTACAGAGTCAGATGGTGAAGGTCATAGATACAGAGAGGGGTAGAGGATGCGGAATGGCCATACAATCTATCCCAGAACCCACATAACTCATTGCCATCAAATCAACTCCAACTCATGGAGACCTTTGTGTAACAGAACGAGACATTGTCCAGTCCTGCATCATCCTCTTGACCATCTGCATATTCAGATGGGTCCATTATGTGACTGCTGCGACAGTTCATCTTACCAAGGGTCTCCTCCCTCACTGTCATTGACCCTCTGCGTCACCAAACACAATGGCTGGTTCCTCCTGCTGCCATGTCCAACGCAAGTAAGTTGGAACCTATTGTAAGCCATGAGGTTTTCATTGGCTAATCTTCAGAAGTAGATTACCAGACATTTTCTTCTAGCTTGTCTTAGTCTGAAAGCTCTGCTGAACCCTGTCCACCATGTGTGACCCTACTGGTATTTTGAAATACTGGTGACATAGCTTCCAGAATCTAGGTAGAAGGCAAAAAACATCATAGAAAAGTTGAAAGAGTTGTTGGAGTTCCAGGAATGGAGTGTTCAGAGCCAGTGAAAGAGTCAGACATGGTTCCAAGGCAACTTGGAGGCTTTCTCTGGATCTTGACAGCTAAGCAATACTCAGTACAAAGACTGTGAAGAACATTCCAGTAGATGTGGCAACCTGAACTGCAGTTTGGAGGTGCACACAGAGGGCAAGTGGGCCATCAGGAATATGACAGAGAATAAGATAGAACAGACCGTAGGGGTAGATTGGGGTGAAACTGGAGAGAGCCTTCGATGCCAAACAAAGGAGCTTCAACTCCTTACAGTAGGTGCTTGGAAGCCATCCATGGTGTTGTAGCCGGGAGTCAGCTGGATAAGAGAGGGGGTGCTAGATGCAGAGAGACCAATAATAGTCCAGGAGGAGAAGTGGGCCTGAACTAATGGGGAGATTTGGGAATGAAGGGGAGCAGGTAAATGAGAAAAAGGTGTCAGAAGCCAGGTCCACAGGACTTGATGATAAGGGGCCAGGGAGGGGTCTTAGACATGCCCACACTGAAATGGACATCCTGTTAACAGAGCCCCTGACCTGGGGAAGAAGAGCACCCTGAGGCAAGGGTCTTCCCCCACCCCCAACACACACACACAGGAGCTGACCAGTGGTACAGCTACCGAGGGACTAACGTAGCCCATTGGGGCCTCTGAAAAACTCCATCCAGACCACCACTGAGGCCTCTACAGAGAGCAGCCTCTTCCAGGCACCCTCAGACTCCTTGTTCACTCCCTAGAGTGCTTGATTCCGGCCCCCAGGCCTTCACTCCCCACCCTCAGTGCAATCACTGTTGTTTGTGGACCCATAGGACAGACAGCTCAGCTCCACCCGAAATCCCACAGGCACTGTGAGTGTTTTCACTGGGAGAGAATGTTATGCTGAGGCTTCGTGGGTCCCTGGGGTGACTAACAGTGGCCCCGTTGTGACCCTGGGGTTGAGGACTAGTCCTCCTTTGTTGTTGTTGTTGTTAATTGCCGTCGAGTCGGTTCCAACCAATAGCGACCCTGTATAGGGTTTCCGAGGAGTGGCTAGTAAGCTTGAACCACCAACCTTGCAGTTCAAACCAACTTTGCAGTCCACTGCATTAACCCACAGCACCTCACCAGAACTCCTTAGGAGACTGTGAACCCACCACCCAAACACCAGATCAGAATGTATGTGTCAAAGAAGGGTCCTTGTGCCCCTAGGTGGGCAGAGGGGCAATGTGAATTGCAGAACCGTCCGGCTCTTGACAGACTCTGGCAGAGTAGGGCATTCCAATCTGGGGCACATCCCGGTGGAGGGGAGGAGGGGTCTTTGCATGTACAGCCCCTCACAGTAGGGATCACGGTCGGTCCTCGGCAGACAGGTAGGAATTTTAGTAGGGCAGAAGCTGCCAGCTCTGTTCCGCCCTTTTCCACCTGTAATTTGGGGATCTGGCCTCCAGCAGGTGGGGCAATGACAGTGAGCATGAGCCTGAGGGGAGGGCGCCCCCGCCCATCCCTGCACGAGGACCCTGCAGTTGGCCTGCCAGTCTGCTCAAAGGATCCGGACTTCCCAGGCTTTTAGGGGCAGAGGCGCTCGTGAATAATTCAACCGCCTCCACCGAGATGAAAACACCCTAATAGAACTAATGGACTCCCAGTCTGGGAACTCGCCTCTTGTGGGACCCGCTCATTCACCAATTGCTTCTGACGTTCTGCAGCGACACTCCCCAAATGCACACCCTGCAGCACCACGGCTTTCGAGTGCCTGGTGAACCCTAATAATCTAGGCTGTGTCCTTTTTCATGAGCAGCCATCCAGGACTGCAGGTGAGTGGCCCCTTTTGCTCCCAGACATCCCAGACACCAGCCCAGAGGGGCTACCCTTGGTTGCAGTTGCCCCAGGAGCTAAATTAGCAGAGGAGGTGCTTGGGGATGGGGGTGCTTGAGGCTGATCTGGAGTTAAACCCTCGACATTTCTTAGAACCAGCTTTAGGTAACTTGCAGGAACGTGTGCTCCAGGAAAGCAGGGTGGTGGGTTCTGCCTGGTCGATGCCCCGATGCCCCGTGCCTGAACTGCTTGCTTCTCCTCCCTGCCGGGTGCTGACTGCTTTCCTGCTCTTGGGCAGCTAGTTGGGACCTTGTGGGTTTGCCGGTGTTGAGGATTCAGCGTTTTCGAATGTTCTAGAGGCTATCAGGGCTTGGTTGCTGTCTGGAAGCACTTGTCTTCCAGGGGCTGCCCGTTCAGACCTCGCTTTGCCGATTGGTCTTGATCACAAATGATTTTGTGTTTGCACAGTGCTCCAGAACAATCGGCTTCCCTCAGCATTTCTGCTTTCCAGAACTTTAGCTAATTTCTCTAATAGCTAACAAACGCCGTGGTTTGAAAAGCGACATCCTGAATCCCTCCTCGGTCCCCAAGTTGTATGCTTTGGTAGCTCTCATTAAACAGAACACAATTAAGAAATGCCAGGCATGAGACTCTGGGGGGAGGGAGCTCTTCCCACTGACTTAATGAGGTTAACGTCTTCCTTTCAGTTTTCCATGTCACGCTGCTAATTGACGGGAACTCCCCCGAGCCCCCCAATCTACAAGAATAGATTTGCAAACTGCAAGTCCAGAAGCAGAGAGGGCATGTAGTGGTCATACCATCCACAAAGGCTTTGGGGAGCAGGCTGCTTGGTGTTGAGACTGGGGGAGCAAGGGGAAGCAGGCAGTGACAAAGAGCAGGCTGAGAGCCCTGCTTTAGGAGATGTGAGAATTCTGCACCTTCCAGCTCCAGACGAAGGTAACCAAGCAGGTGCCCTAGCGATGGGCAGCCTTGTTCTCCCTAGCAGGGTTTTACAGGGGCCTTGCATTCATGGTCCCCACCTGCAGAGTAAATGCAGAACAAACCCCCAGGAAGGATGGGCAGCTGTGTTGGGAGCTAAGTTCTGCCTTCACCCAGGAGAAGATCCCGGCCATACTAGGGACCCTGAGGAGTCCCCGTCTGCCCTACGTGCCTACCGCCCCACCCCTCTCAGTCAGGTCTCCTTAAAGCACCTCATGAGGGTGAGCATATCCTATGGTCACCAGAAGGGAAGAAGCCCCTTCCCTGCTTCTTCATCCCTCCTCTAGACCAGATGTGTGCCTGTGACAGGAGACCCAAGGTCACTCACATGCAGGTGGCCTGGCCCACAGGGCTACTCCCAGGTCTGAGAGATGTGCACTAAGAGAAGATTGGAATCGGGAGAACTCTAGCCCCACAGAGAGGAATGCCCTTCCAGCCCTGGCTACGGTGGCCAGGAAGTCAGCCAGGATCCATTCTTGCTGCATCCTCTTTCCTCCCAGATCCCCAGACCTTGCCCATAGCCCACCTCACTAGGACCATGTCCTCATTCCTGGTACCTCTGTCTTGTCCTGTGAGGTGTTTCTGGTGAAATTTGGTGCTCGTGCCCCCATGCCACCTCCACAAAGCGTGTGCCCGCCCTGTCTTTCCCTGTTTCTCACTGCAGTGCCCCCTCCACCCACACAGCTCTGTCTGGTCATGTACCGAGCCCCTGCCCCACTGCCCAGCAGCCCATCCTGTCTCAATGTTATGCTCTCTCTCTCTCTCTCTTTCTCTCTCTCTCTCTCATACACAGAGCTCTATTTGGTCATGTACCGAGCCCCCGCCCCACTGCCCAGTAGCCCATCCCTGTCTCACTGCAGTGCCCCCCGCCCCCCGCCCCCCACACACAGCTCTGTATGGTCATATACCGAGCCCTCACCCCACTGCTTTTTTCCCACAGCCTCTCCACTGCCTGGACCATCAACCTCTGTTCATCCTCACTTCACAGATGCACAGATTGAGGCAGGGGCAGCCAGGGCACCTGCCAGGGTCACATTGTGAGTGGGCGACAGGCTGCCCCTGCCCAGACCCCAGCCCTAGGTTGCTAGCTGCCCTTGGGGCCATGATATGTGTCTAGAGCCCACCGGGCTAGTTCTATGGGAAACGCCTTGTGAGCTACTGGCTATCGATCCAGCTGGGCCTGAGTGGAAGGTTGTACCAGGTAGGTTCTGCCTTTTAGGAAGGACCACAGCTGCATCGGTCACTGGCCTGTCCATGGGCCTCCATCCACCCCACCATGCTGGCTAGAATGTGGCCCACCAACTCCTGAGCAGTGACTGTGATTTGTGTGTAGGGGCCAAGCTAGCCAACAGATAGGGAGGGGGAGTTGTTCCTCCATTTCCTAAAGTACCTCCGACCCCTCTACCACCTGGAAGTGGGGTCTCATGCAGGATTACCCCCCCTACTTCAGTGCCTTTGAGACTTCAGCCCAAACCCTGGAGGAGACCAGAGGTTCTGGACCCTGCAGAGCCCACTTGGACAAATCCAGGACTGGGAGCCCTAGGGAGAAGATAGACCCAAAAACAGCAGGTGTATCAAGGAACCAGCCCAGGGCCACCCCTGGTGGCCTCTGGAAACCCACCCCTTTGCTGTTTGCTCTTGGGCAGGAGTCCCAATTCCGGCGGTCCTGACCTTTGGGACAATTGATGCAGCAGGTGGGGCAGTTAGAGACATCTCTAGCACATTAGATGATGATAGGGACTGTGGAGAAAGACTGCAGCAGGTGGAGATGTGAGGTGTCCGGTGAGGTAGAGTCTGGGGGAAATGTGTGACAGTCCTGGGCACCCAGTATCTCATATCCTGGCATACCAAGGTGCTGGCACTACGCAGCCCTGAGCTAGGGTGGCTAGTCCAGGGCCTACATGGAGCCATGTAGGGGTCCTCAGGATGTGTCCTCCATCACTGATTGCCCCCAGCTCTTCACTGAGCTGTGAGCTGGGACAGGGTGTGGAGGACAGTCCCTGCTCCCAGGCTGTAAGAGATTTGCACACATATCATTGCCCAGAAACCTCTTTGGATCATGAGGGGACAATGAGGCTCCAGAGGGGGCCCTCCTCCCAAGGTATACACCTGGACAGAACAGTGGTCAGTACCCATTCTAGAGGGACCCAGGTTCACAGGGCTCGTCACCACCCCTGTAGAACAGAGCAGATCGGAGCTGAACCCAGAGGAACTCCCAGGTAACCACACCCACCTCCTTCAAGCTGGAGTTCCAATGGGAGCCGCTTCAGCTGCCCCAGAGCAGGACAGTCCACAGACCCCTCACAGAGACATTTGAGTGATTCTTGAGCTTGTCGTTGTCTCTTAGGGCGGTGGGGTGGGGTGGATGGGGCTGGTTCCCTCCAGCTCCCGGAGCTGGGTTCCAGAACCCCACTGTAGCTGGCTCTGTGAAAACAGTGGCTTCATGTCTGTCCCCTCCCTGCTCCCAGACAGTGCGGGGACAGTCATGTCTCTGTAATCTAGCATTGGCGAGGTGTGGGGATGCTAAAGGGCCCTGGATGGTAGCTAATGGACTACGGGGGTGCTAATGGACCCGGTATTTGATGGAAGTTGCATGTAGCTGATTCGCTCATTATTATAAGCATTAGCACAAATGTTGGGAGTATTCTAAGGGGCCCTGATGGCACAGTGGGTGGGTTAAGTGTCAGACTAGTAGCCCAAAAGGTCAGCAGTTCTCACTCACCAGCCACACTTTGGGAGGAAAATGAGACTCTGCTTCCATGAAGATTTCCAGTCTTGAAACCCTAAGGAGATGTTTTACTATCTTCTCTGTGTAGGTAAGCACAGGACCGCAAGGTCAGTTTAAACCACAAGGTCGGCAGTTCAAACTTACTAGTCGCTCCTCGGAAACCATTTACAGGGTTGCTATGAATCGGTATCAACTCCATGGCACTTAACAGCAACAACTCAGTCCTATGAAGTCGTGGTGTGGCATTATAGGATGAGCACTGAACTGCTCCTGAGCAACCCTGTACAGGGTCGCTATGAGTCAGGCCCGACTCGACGGCACTTGATGATGACTGTCCTGTAGGGTCGTTATGAGTTAGAATCCACTCAATGGCAGTGGGTTAGTTAGTTTTATACACTTCCCTCTTGCCTTTTTCTTTTATTTTTTTTCACTACCATCTCTTCACACTCTATGCATATCAGTCCACATGGAGACAGCCAGTTTCCCTGTTGATGACCTTTTATGTGGCTAATAGTTTTGTGTTTAGTTGTCATGTAAGATGTTTACTTGCCAACGGCTCTTGAGATTTAAGCTTTGAAATGTCCCCGTCCCATGCTCACCTCCAGCCCCGAGTCCCACAAATAAACGCATTCTGCTCCATCTTTGTATTGTAACGATTCCCAGACTGGAGAACACTTAGTTATCACCAAGCGTGCAGCCTGAAGAGTTCTACCGGAAGCATTGGTGTGGTGGTGTGGATGGCGTTTTCCATTCAGGGTTTATAAACAAGGGGCCTCCTGGGGTGGGGCCCACCTGGTATGTGGGGGTGACATGCCCTTCAGGCATCATCACACTGGAGTTTGCTTCAGCCAGGGGTGTGGTCCCTGCCTCTCTGCGTCTTAAGCTGTTTCCCCAGGGAATGCCTGGGTTTGTGCTGGGAATCCTCTCAAGAGGGCACTGGGATACTGTGTCCCAGTTACCAGGGACAGCAGCGTCAGCCTTCAGCATTTTGGGGCACAGGCTCTCTGCATGCTCCCCCCTGCTCACTTGGAACACTTTGGAGTTCGGCTTTCCCACCTGGAATGCAGCTTCGCCTGTGCTTGTTTTCTATGTGCGGGGGCAGAGAAGGGTGGGTTGGCCAGAGTTCTTGAGGACCCGAGAATTTTACTGCCAAGAGGAGCCAGGCCCCATCCCCAGGCCACTTCAGCTAGAGGAGGATTGACTACAGCTCCCTGCCCAGAACAGCAGCCCAGCCTCTAACCCACCGCCACTCGGCGTTTCCCGTCTGGACAGCGGCGTCCACCATGTTGTCCATGACATTCAGCGAGAGCCTGAGGAGCGTGAACAGCAGGTGCTACTCCGACTGGGCCCTGCACCCTGTCCGCCAGACGGACACACTGGAGCTGCAACGCTTGCGAGAGGTGCGCGCTGCCGCCCAGGCCAGGAACATGGAGAGCTTCCTCCGCATGCATGGGCTCTCCCTGGACAGCTGCACCGCCCGGCGCACGGGCATGAAGTATCGGTAAGGGCTGGGTGAAGGGCTGTGGTGGGACGTACACTGTCCGTCAGAGGAGGCCTGGCGGCAGGAGCTGCAGGAACAAGGGATGGATGCAGCCTAGTAAATGTTCCTCCTTTGTCCTGTCTATTCAGGTAAATGTTTCTGTTTAAAATGTCCCAACCATAAAAACGTGTATGTGGTGGTAATCTACCATGGAGTCGATTCCAACTCATAGCGACCCTGCATAGGATTTCAGAGGCTGTAAATCTTTACAGGAACAAAAAGCCTCTTGTTTCTCCCACAGAACGTCTGGTAGTTTCAAACTGCTGACCTTGAGGTTAGCAGTCCACCTTGTAACTAGTAGGCTACCAGATGTTGTTGTGAAGTGCCATCGAGTTGGTTCCAACCCATAGCAGCCCTGTATAGGGTTTCTGAGGAGCAGCTGGTAAGCTTGAACTGCCGACTTTGCAGTTTAAATGGCTTTGCAGCCTGGCACATTAACCCACAATGCCACACCAGGACTACTGAGCTCCCCATAAAAGTGTATAAAAGAAGGAAATTAAAGTCTACCATAGTCTGGTTGTCCAAAGATACACACTGTTAAGAGCTTGGTCTATTCTTATGAGGGGGGGAAAAGTGGCTTCTGGGAGAAACAGTGGTTTTTTGCTTTTAATGACGGGGCAAAGGCTCTCTGGGTGGCACAAACAGTCTGCGTTCAACTACTAACCTGAAGATTAGAGGTTCAAACCCACCCTGTGGTGCTGCAGAAGAAAGGCCTGGCAATGTGCTACCAAAATCACAGCCCCCCCAGACAAACCCTGTGGAGCAGTTCTACTCTGTAGAACATAGGTTGCCATGAGTCAGAATGGACTCAACAGCAACAGGCTCTGATTTGGTTTAACAGGCATAAACGTACTGCTTAATTGGTCTCTTGTAACTTCATTAGGACAAATTCATTATTAGGGGTTAATTAAATATGAAGTAGTGAAAATACATCAATTGATCATCACTAATGGCAAATCCATTCTGGTAACAGACACGAAGTCAGATCCTAGGGGCAAAGATGTGCCCTCCCCTTTTGTTGTTGTTAAGTGCCTTCAAGTCAATTCTGACTCATAGCGATTCTGTGTACAACAGAACAAAACACTGACCAGTCCTTGCTATGT
This sequence comes from Chrysochloris asiatica, assembly GCF_000296735.1. Classification (NCBI taxonomy): domain Eukaryota; kingdom Metazoa; phylum Chordata; class Mammalia; order Afrosoricida; family Chrysochloridae; genus Chrysochloris; species Chrysochloris asiatica. The sequence goes on along the minus strand of NW_006408943.1, from coordinate 322,767 downwards.
TTACACCCACTACTGCAGACAATGGGTCAGTCCATCTCACTGGGGGTCTTCCTCTTTTTGTACTGTCCCTCTAGTTTACCAAGCATGATGTTCTTCTCCAGGGACTCATCCCTTCTGATAACATGTCCAAAGTACATGAGACAAGGTCTGCACATCATCCCTTCTAAGGAGCATAAGGTGACCATTGGTTACAGTAAACTGTAAATAGCTGTGAATAAATGTGCCACTTGGCTGCTGAATGACAGACGTAAAGGTCTTACTTTTCTCAGAACCTCAGAAGGACATTCTGTTTAGCTCGCTGGTCTCTGAAATCAGCACCTAGGACAGCACTCCAGAGGGCCTACTTTCTCTTCTGAAAGCCTCAGTAAGTGAGTGACAAAAGCATGCTAAGGCTGGCACTTCCTTTATAAATCCCTGTAGATTACAAATATGCCGTTTTCCCGCCTAAGCATGCCAAGGGGACTCTCTTTCCCAGTCTTTGCATAATTTGCCAGATTTCACAAATAAAAATACGGGACACTCAGTTAAACTTGACTTTCAGTGGCACTTGGAGTCCTGGTGTGGCACTGTAGGATCAGCACTGGACTGTTAACCACAAGATCGGTGGTCAAGCCCACCAGCCTCTCCTTAGAAACCCTACACAGGATGGCTGTGAGTTGGAACCGACTCAATAGCACTTAATAATAACATTGGGAACATCTTGTTGTTGTTGTTGTTGTTAGTTGCCAATGAGTTGATCCCAACGCATAGTGACCCAGTATATGCAGAGTAGAACTGCTCTATAGGGTTTTTAAGGCTGTTAAATCACCAAGCCTGTTTTTCAAGGCTCCTCTGGGTGGGTTCGACCTGCCAACCTTTTGGCTAGTAGTGGTGTGCTGAACTGTTGACACCACCCAGAGCCTCCTGTTTGGAGCATACTTATACTTAAAAGGAGCCCCTTCATGGGAGAAAGATGACACTGTCTCCTCCCGTGAAGATTTACAGCCTCAGAAACCCTATGGAGAAGTTCTGTGTTGTCCAGTAGGGTCGATATGACTCAGAATCGACTCAACGGTAGTGGGTATACTTAAAGTTATTTGTTCTTGATCTGAAATTCAAATTTAACTTGGCATCCTGTACTTTATCTGTCAGCCCTAAATCTTTAGCTACCATCTCACGGACCCTATGGGTTATTTAACTCTTCTCTAGAGCCTGGAGTCCCTGGGTGTTATAAAGGCGTGAACATACTCGGCCACTTATCAAAAGGTTAGAGGTTCAAGTCTATTCATAGGTGCCTTGGAAAAAGGGCCTGACTGTCTGCTTTTGAAAAATCAGCTACTGAAAATCCTGTGGAGCACAGCTCTACTCTAACAGCAGGAATCAGAATCAATTTGACGGCAAAGCGTCTGGGTTACTATGGGAGTAGCACAGAGGCCAGTCTAATCACTTTGACACTTTCTCCTGTGGACAGTCTGTTTGGGCCTTCAACCCACTGTTTGAGCACATGGTTATAGTTTAAAGAAACAAAGCACTTCCACCTTAAATCCATCCGAAGGCAGGACTCTTACAGCTTTACAGTCTACATCTAACCTTCAGGGAAGGAAGGGCACAGGGTCAGTCTGTTTGACCACAAGCGACTTCTAATTCTGATATAAATGTATCAAGAGAAGGACTGTGCTCTTTTTTCCCTTTTCTTTACTATGTGGGTTTTTTTTTTTTGAAGCTTATCATTGGTACCTTTAATTTATTCAGTAAATATTTACTTTGATTCTGCTAGGGGGCTTGTAGCCTCCTGTACAGATAGGAGTGATGATGGGATGGAGGATGGATGCATCTCTTCCATTCTTAATGCCTAAGGGAAAATATCTATGCTGCCTTCCAAAATGCTGTTAAACCAATGCACGCTGCTGAAATACCGTAGAAACATTTGCTACCTAAGATGAAAGCATCTCGGTCTTTTAGCAGTTGATGGGCCAAAGGTTTTCACACCCGTGAATTCTTCTTTATCTGGTGAATTCCATCTTGCTGCACATGGGGGTTTCGGTTATCTGGAAATGGGGGCTCCGTGACGAACACCACCAGTTATTAAAGATCCCAGATAAACAGCCTCCGTGGTTCACTGTCCTCTGCCAGCAGCTGGGCCAGGACTCAGTTGGTCTTAAATATTAATACAGAAAAGATAATGCCTTCAGATAAATACTGCTCAGTGGGGCCAGGAGACATCGCGGTAGGCCTGGATGTAGAACCGGACTGCAGCAAGGGAAAGTCTTCTTGTTAACTTCCCCTTTCTGTTTTTTTGTTTTTCCACTGCCTTCAATTTTTGCTGTTTTAAACAACAAAAAAGAATTTTAAGATCCAGACATTCCCTGTATTAGCATCAGGAACAGGAGAAGGCGAACTGGAGTCCCTTGGTGGTACAAAGTGTTAATGCACTCAGTTGCTAACCAGAAGGCCGGAAGTTCAAGTCTACCCATAGGTGCCGATGCTACTTCAGAAAAATCAATCATAAAAAATCCCATGGAGCACCGTTCATAGGTCCTACCTACTGCCTCGAGTCAATTCAGACTCATAGCCACCCTCGATAGGGTTTCTGAGACTAAATCTTTACAGGAGCAAACAGCCTCATCTTTCACCTGAGGAATAGCTGGTGGGTTTGAACTGCCAACCTTGTAGTTAGCAGCCCAACACTTAACCTGAAGCGCCAATAGCACAAATGGTTAGCAGTTGGTACTGGGTGGGAAAGGCCTGGAGATCTGCTTCTATAGAGATTGTTGTTGTTGTTAAGTGCTGTGGAGTCGGTTCCGACTCATAGCGACCCTGTACAGGGTTTCCGAGGCTGTAAATCTTTACGGGAGCAGAAAGCCTCATCTTTCTCCCGCGGAACAGCTGGTAGTTTCTAACTGCTGACCTTGTGGTTCGCAGCCCAATTCGTAATCAGTACGCTACCCAAGAAAACCCTCTGGGGGCTGTGTCGCTCTGGCACATGAGGGTCACATGAATAGGAACCAACTCGACAGGGAACTAAGGTCTAGCTCCCCATTTCCATTTCCACTGGCTGTAGTGTTTGGAGGGTCTGGAGAGGTGTTCTCAGACAGGGCAGCAGCTATGTCAGTGAGCAGCCATAGACTGTAACCTGGGCCCCCACCATGCCAGCCAGGCACCAATGGGTCTTTGGATTGGGCATGGCTCTCCCCTGCTTCCCACAGCTCGGGAATGAGCCCACGCCCCAATGAGGCCCTGCAGGACTCTCTCCCCTTCCCTCAGGGTACTCAGCCACACCCGCCTGCCTTCTGTTTCCAACACACTAGCTCATGTTGTCCTCAGGGTCCCTGCATGGAAGGCATGCACCCTGCCTGGAATTCTCTCATACTGGCCTCTTTCCCTTCATTCAGATCTCAGCTCCATCCTCAGGCGGTCTGATGAATCGTTCTCAAACCCATCATCCTGTGCATGGCCTTCCTTAAACCTCCCACCACCTGTTCTTTTGTGTTTGCCTGTCTGCAGCCCCTCAGGTGGTACAACAGTTAAGCACTCAGCTACTAACTGAAAGGTCCAACCCAGTAGGTCCACAGGAGAAAGACCTAGTGATCCGCTCTCCAAAACATTACAGCCAAGAAAACCTTATGGGACAGTTGTGCTCTGTCATGTGGGATCGCTATGGTTCAAAAGTCTGCTCCATGGCACCCAACAACAACATTGCACCCTCTTTGAGAGCAGGGTCTTTGTCCGCAGTACCTAGAACAGTCCCTATAAGTACAGACTGAATGGTGTTGAATGGTCTTATTCTTAATCTACTTTCCAGAAGATTCCCCCATAGAATGTGCCATTTCTGCTGCTTCCAGGACAACAGAAAAACAGGCATGGATGTTACATCTAAGCTTCTCTCTCCCCCGCGGTGGCACATAGGGCTAGCAGGAAGGCCTGGAGTCCGGGGTTAGTGACTAGGGGTCAGGAACTTCCTGGCAGGGCACGATTCTGACTCTAGATCCTGGAACACTCAACAGGAAGTATTTGATTTGTTACCAAACCAATTGCACACAATCCATTTGCTCCATTATCTATAGGAAATCAATTCCAGCTGGGCCAGTTAGGGAAGGCTTCCTGAAAGAGGTGGGATAACACATGTGTGTCTTAAAATACAGGTGGGACGGAGGTTACTGAGAACAGGAGGAAAAGAGCAGAAGTCAGAGAGTGAGCCAGGTGAGGAGATTAAAGGACAGGTGCATCCAATTAGAGAAAGGCACCGGGGCTGAGTCACACCTGGAGCTGGTAAGACCATCACTCATGTGCTTGGAGGCACTCTGGCTCCCCCTGTGATCTTGAACAAGTTACCTGGTTTGGTAGTTAAGATTTTGTGTCAACTTGACAGAGCAGATTCCCAGTGGCTTGGCAATTGAGATGTCGTTATGCCCTATAACGAGATCTAATCAAATGTAATCAATTTGTCACTATGAGCAGCCAATCGATTGAAAGGCAGTTTCCTCTCGGTGTTGCCTACTTCCAGCATATGGGACACTCAGGCGAAGCTTGCTTGTTTTCTGCTGGGTCTGGATCCAGCATCTGGCTTGTCCTCCCATTTCTGGTTCTTTGGACTTGAGCCAGTGACCTGCTCAATCACCTGCTAATCCTGGGAATAGTTAGCAGCCTGCTTGCCTTCTGACCAGTCTGACATCTAACCCCCAGACTTGGAACTGACCACCTTTACAAGTGTGAACCATTTCCTTAATAGGAATCTCTCTTTATAGATATAGAGATGAGCTTCACTGGTTTTGCTTCTCTAGAGCATCCAGCCTAAGACACCTAGCCTCTCTGTGTCTCAGCTTCTTTATCTTGGAAGGGAAGGGAATAACCACTGCCTCAAAGAATCATCCTGGGACCAATAAGGTAATAATGACATAATTTTCTTTGCTTGGTTCCCTGTAAGAAAAGCACAGGTCCTTCTCATCCCTGGAAAAGACACTGGCTCTCCTGGGATTTGTTACAGATTGAATAGTGTGACCACCCCCCCGCCCCCCAAAATAAATATGTGGGATTTCTGGCCCTCCTTGTACCTGAGGATGTGATCCTGTTTGCAAATAGGGATTCTCTTTTGTTACATTAATGAACGCATGCCAGTGTTGAGTGGGTCCTAAACCTAATCATGTGTGAGTTATGAAGCGACCAGGAGAGACACAGATAAGTTATTAGAAGAAAGATGCCATGTGAGGATCATCTGCTAGCCAAAGGACTAAGAAATGCCAGGACCATTGACAAGGAAGGAATCTTTATCCACATAGCTAAGAGCCCAATTTGAACTTTTAGCCTCCAGAACTGTGGGAAATGTCAGGTCTTTAAATCCCCAGGAGCTAGAGACAAACCCATGTGGCTTCCCTTCCATCTCAGAATCTCATTGCTGCAAACAGTTACACCAATATGCAGCTGGAAACCCTGTGTGGACATCAAGAGAATATGGGAGGTGGAAGAGACCTGCTGGTCATCCTACAAAAGACATCCTGCCAAGAACAGGTGGGGGAAGCCAGATGGCCAATGCAGGGCTTCCATGGGCCTGACCAGGTCCTACTGGACTGCTTCTACTGGACAATGGCTACCACACTAGCACATCAGAGGCCACCCCAAGTCAGGAGATAGCCCCGGACCTTGCCTTTCCTAGCTTCCCTGCCTTTAAAATAGACTTAACTTACCTTCCCTCCCCTGGCAAGGATGCTGTGATGAGATAAAGGAGAAAGTGCATAGATCTGTGATGGTCAATTTCATATGTCCTCTTGCCAGGCTGTGGTGCCCTGTTAGGTCAGGTAGGAGTCTGGGTAATTAACATGGACAGTCATTTGACTCTGAGAAAAGGAGATGACCCTCCATAATGTGGGTGGGCCTTATCAAATCAGTTTAAGACCTTCAGAGAAAAAGCTGAGAGTTTCAGGAAAGAAGGTATTCTGTCCAAGACTGTAACACAGGAATTTGGTCCGTTTCCAGTCTGCCAGTCTTCACTTCAGGGAGACCTGGTGGCACTATAGGGTAAGCATTGGGCTGCTAACCACAAGATCGTCAATTCAAAACCACCAGCCACTCCACAGGAGCAAGATGAGGCTGTCTGCTCCCATAAAGATGTGCCGTCATGAGAACCCTCTGTAGGGTTGCTATGCATCAGAATTGACTCGGTGACAGTAAGTCAGTGAGTGAGCCTTCACTTCGGTTCTCAGACTCAAGACTGCAGAGGCAATTCCTGTCTGAGTTTCCAGCCTACCAGTCTGCCCTAGAAATCTTAGTTCTGTGAGCTCAGCCTCTGTCTTATATGTATGTGCATGCATGCCATGCTGTGTATAAAACTACCTGTCAGTTTGTCATACTATGGTGGCTTGAATGTTGCTATGATGCTGGAAACCATAGTGCCAGCATTTCAAATGCCAGCAGAGTCAACCTATGGTGGATAGGTTTCAACAGAGCTTCGAGACTAAGGGAGACTAGGAAGAGAAGCCTGGTGATCCACTTCCAAAATTTAGCCAATAAAAACCTAGTGAGTTACAACAGAACCCTGTTGGACCTGCTTGCTTGGTACATATCATGAGGCGGGAACAGTCACTGGAGAAGGACATCGTGTTTGGTTGAATTAGAAGGCCAGCAAGGACATGGAAGGCCCTTAGTGAGATGGGCTGGCACGTTAGCCACCACAATGGATTCAACCACTCTGACAATTATGAGGGTGGTGCAGGACAGGGCATGATTTCATCCTGTTGTAAGTAAGGTCACCATGAGTCAGCATCAATCAATTCACAGACAGTGCCAGTCAGCCTGTAATCAACTTGTAATCTGAGATCCCAGTACCTAAGAGCAGGAACTGTGCAGGGAAGGTTCAACTCCAACCCTGCATTCAGAGGTACAACCTGGGAGTATTGCATGTCGTCCTGAGCTCTCCACCTACTCTCTGCAGAAGCTGGGGGGTGGGGTGGGGGGCGAGGCTCGGGGGAGTGGGTGATTAGGCGTTATCTACTTTTTTTTAACACCTCTGTCTTTGTGCCCTCAAGGGGCCAGTGGGGCTCATGAGGGTTCAGTGAGTTGTGTGTGGCACATGGTGGGTGGGCACCATGTAAGTGTTGACACTGCCATGCCGTCGTTGTCCGTCTTGTTGCTGTGATTCTACTTTAACAGGAGCTTCTGAAGGTGGAAAGTGTGTATCGTGCTTTGGTCAGAGTTTGGTACAATCGCCTGGTTAATGGCAGCAACTATGGAAGAAAATGTACCGTTAATGTGCTCGGCTGCAAACGGAACCCAGAGGTTCCTCAGAAGACAGGCCTGATGAACTCCTCCTAATGCTCTGGGGCACAGTTGTATTCTGACACCCACGAGTCAGAGTTGACTCGGAGACAAAATGGCCCCATTTGTGGCTGATTCTTCTCTTTACATTGAGATTGTTGAGTGTGGTTGGGTGGTGGGTTCATCATGAGCAGCAGGAAGAAGGGGCAAGGAGGGTGGAGCTGGAATGGAAGAAACCCACAGATGACTGGAATGTGCTGTGTCCTGGGGTGCCCTGCCAGCACCCCAGTGTAGCCATATCTACCGTCTTCCCCATGATTGCAGGAGCTCGGGCATCCAGCTCACAGGTCAAGCCCAGCACAGCTGAGATGTGTGCAGAGGCAGGCCTGCCCCGCCCACCCCCATGACGTCCTGACCCAGCTCCTCCACTCACTGGAAGGACATCTGTGTTCTACATCAAGTCCTCTCCTCCTAGAAGACTTGGCCATGACCATGGCTCTGATACTGTTGTTATTGTGGTCTCTTACTGAGGACCCTCTAAATCCCCCAAATGATGGAAAGTAAGGTCTAGTACATTACCCCCAGCCCCACAGGTCTTCATTCTCACCTACTGTCGATCGCCTCCTCCAGGAAGACCACCTGCTTGCCACCTTTGCTGCCATCCTCTACTCTGTGAAATGGCCCTCGGTCCTTCAGCACCAGCTGCCCTGCCTTGGGAAGAAAGCCCTGCTGGGCCCCTCAATGTGTGGGTGGATGGGGCAGCCTTACTCATCGAAGGAGGAAGGCACGGGCCTCTGCAGTACATGGTACTGTATTCCTGCTCTTCAAGAAGCTTCTGTAGCTTGTTTTCTCAACACTGTCTTTAGAACTCCTTCTCCAGGTCTTAAAATGCTGGAGTCCATTGTTGGAGCTGTTAGTGAATCATCCATTGAGAAAGTCATTGAGGCTTTCTCCATTTCCGCTGACCCTCTGCTTCATGAACACTGATGTCCTTTTGTAGCAACTGGTCTTTTCTGATGTCATCTCCAAAGTAAGCAATCTGAAGTCTTATCATGCTTACTTTCAAAGAACCCTCTGCTTCTATTACTTCTAAGATTGATTTGTTTGTTCTTCCGACAGTTCACGGTAATACAATATTCTTCGCCAACACCGCAATTGGAGTGTATCAGTTATTCATGGTCATGAATATGGCGCAGGGCTGCGTAGCAATTTATTGTTATGCATGGGGTTTGGGGGTTTGTCATGAGTCAGAGCTGATTATACCGAAACTAACAACAACTCCAGACTTCGGGGCGCGACGGACCACATTCTGGGCAAGGAGGGAAGGACCTAGCCCAGCCCAGCTCTCTCCTTCCTCTGTTCCTCCTGTGAACACTGGAGCCACAGCTCTGCTGGGATGAGCCCCAACTCTGAAGGTGGCTGAGCCAGAAGCTTCCGTTCCAGGGATGTTCTGATTAATGACATTCCGTGGACAGAGTGGAGCTTTTAATTGGAAGTGGCTGTGCCTCTCATTAATCACAGCAGGAACCAGCTGCTTGGTTTTAACGACAGTAGATACTGAAGAGGACGGTGAGGGCGGGATGTGTTGTGGATAAAAATCAGGCACCCACATTGGAAACCTCTGGCAGATCCCATTTCAACTGACCCGCACATGGCATAGCTCACCTGGAAGACGAGACTCGTCAAGTGGTGCTTAGTTGTGGCAAGTTCAGGTGGAGATTTTACACTTTCAGGTTTCCACTCTTGCCTAATTCTTGTGACCTCTAAGAATATGAGGAGTCAGGACCACTGTTTGGGGCAAATGGAAAGTTCCAGACTCTGGCAAGCCTTTAAAAACCACAGGAGCTCCTGTCTACCCATTTAGCTAGACAGTTCTCTACTGGATACAGCCTATGTTTTTCCTGGATCCCGCAGGAGAGTTCAGGCTTCAAATATCAGTTCCCATCAGCCCAAAACATCCTTAAAATGCCTTGGCAATGCTTCCTTTCAAATGCCCCGGATGCCCTCTAAGGCTGCCCGGTGCCCAGGATCTGGATATCCTCCCTCTGAGTTGTGTTAGGAAAGGACACCCTCAGTAGCTGGATTGAATGAATGGTTCTTTCCCCCAATCACATCTCTGCCCTCCCCTCAGCAGTGAATCTGACTAAAAAGGAAGGTGGAGATGGTGGGGATGGGATGGAGTGGGATGGGGGCTATGTCTCCTCTGACTGGAAGGAAAACATTGGGAATCTTTCAGTGAATCACCTGAAAGATGCCAGCTTCAGTGAGCACCTCCACTGTGCTCCCAGTTGTCACAGGGGGCAGGGAGCCCATGGTAGGACGGCCAAGGGCATTGCTGTCAAGCCCTAGCCTAGTAGGAGATGGACAGTCCACAACAGCAGAACTGGAGAGCCTCAGAGGGGACTTTTCGGAAAGGAGGGGCAGCTCAGGGACGCCTGGAAGAGAGAGCAGCAGGTGCAGAGGCCCCAAGGCTGGTCCAGGGAGGGGAGTTCTAGGAGCACAGAGGGAAGTATAGGATGGGAAGAATCAGATTTCAGCCCCCTCAGTGCTGGAAGGCATGGCAGTACTAGGACATGGAGATTGTGGGTGTGTGTTGGGGGGATTGTAATTCAGGATTCCCTAAATGCAGCTTGGCCCAGCCTTGACTCTTCCCTCTGACATTCCCAGGGATAATTGAGGCATAGAGGTCAGTGACAGATAAGACTGAGGAGCTGTCCTCCCATTCCTGAAGGCCAAGCCCACTCATCACTGTCCCAGAGGTCAGTGGGAGGCCCACCACGGAAGTGTGATCCTGGGGAGGTAAAAGGTAGGCGTGGTGTTAGCAGTGTCTTTGGCTGGTTCATCTTGGGTGTGTGGCCCTTCATTTGCTCTTCCATAGATTGGGCAGGAGACGGCAGTGCTGCCTGGGTGACAATCCGCATGGAAACAACCATCTAGGTGTCCCAAAAATGAGTTCCCAATGACCCTACCCACTAAGGTGCTGACCAGTGAGCCCCTGGAATTCCTTCATTCAGAAATACTGGTCACAGATTTCACTCCCATTAGGAGCCCTGCTGTGGCGTTGTAGGATAAGCACTGGAATACTAACCACAAGGTTGGCAGATCAAGCCCACTAGCCATTCCATGGGAGAAACTAATCTCTCTCCTGTAAAGTTGCACAGTCTCAGAAACCCTATAATATACCGGGCCACTGTGAACCGGAACTGACTCGAGTTGAGCTAGGGAGAATGGCTAAAATGAAAGAAAATAAGAAAATAAATGGTGAGGAGGTAAGGAAGATGGAACCCTCACCCACTGCTGGTGGGGATGCAAAATTGTACCGCCATTGTGGGAAACAGTGCGGCAGTTAGTGCCTCATAAAGCTAAAAATAGAACTACCAGCTGACCCAGCAATTCCACTGCTAAGTATATGCCCAAAAGGCTTGAAAGCAGAGACGTGTACACCGATGTTCATTGTAGCACTATTCACAATAGGCAGAAGGTGAAAGTAACCCAACTGCCCATCAACAGATGAATTGATAAACTCAGCCAGAAGGAGAGCTAGCATCTTGATACATGCTTCGATACAAATGGAGCTGTAAGACATTATGCTGAGAGGAATTAGTCAATGGCAAAAGAACAAGTATAGAAAGACAGATGTATAGAGACCAAAGCTTATTAATGACTATCAGGGCTATCAGAGCAAAGAGGTCAGTTTGAGGACTAAGGTATGCCTGACCCAAGCCATGATATTTTCAGTAACCTCACATGCATGCGAAAGCTGGACCATGAATAAGGAAGACAGTAGAAGAATTTATGCATTTGAGTTGAGATGTTTTGTTGTTATGTGCCATTGAGTCAGTACCGACTCATCGCGACCCCATGTACAACAGAAATGAAACACTTGTTGAGGTGTTGGAGGAGAATATTAAAAGAACCATGGACTGCCAAAAGAACAAACCAATCTGTGCTGGAAGAAGTACAACCAGAGTGCTCCTTGGAAGCCAGAATGATCAAACTTCGTCTCTCATACTTTGGACATATTATCAGGAGGGACCAGTCACTGGAGAAGGATATCATGTTTGGTAAACTGGAGGGTTGGAGAAAAAGAGGAAGACCCACAATGAAATGAATTGGCACTGTGGCAAGAGTAATGGGCTCAGGAATAGCAACGATTGTGAAGTTGGCCCAGGACCAGGCAGTGTTTCATTCTGTTGTGCATAGGATCACTATGAGTCAGAACCGACTGGATGGCACCTACCAACAACAACAATCAGGGGTGGGAAGCAGGGGAAAGGGGGTAGAGCTAACTGATGGAAACATCACATTGATTAAGGGTAGGCTTACACAATGGATTACTGTCATTACTGTCAATGACAATAACATGTACAAATGTCAATGACATGTACACTTCATGGTGTGCCACTACATGCTTGGTCTTAGCTCTAGGGAGCGTATAGTTTCCTATTGCTGCTGTAACAAGTCACCACAATGCAGCACATGTTTACCATCTTCCAGTTCCGTAGGTCAGAAGTCCAGTGCAGGTCTCAATGGTTCTAAATCAGAATGTCAACAGAGCTGTGTTCCTTCTGGAAGCTCTAGGGGACAGTTTGTTGCCTTGACTTTTCTAGCGTCCAGGGACCGCTCATGACCTTCCTTCCACTCTCTGACTCTGGCCCTCCTACCTCCTTCTTCCCCATTTAAGGATGCTGTGCTTACGGTGGGTCCACCCAGATAATCCAGCATAGTCTTCCCATCCCAAGGACAACTGATTAGCAGCCTTAACTCCCCTTGATGGTGCAATGATTAAGAACTCAGCTACTAACCACAAGGTCGTTCGTCTAAACTTACCAGCTGCTGTATAGGAGAAAGATGTGGCCGTCTGCTTCCATAGAGACTGCAGCCCTGAAAACCCTAGATGGGCCACTTCTCTACAGGGGCCAACTCAATAGCAAGGGGTTGGGTTTGGGTTTTAGTTTTGTCATGAACGGCCGGGGGATCAGGACATGGACATTTGGGGACTGTTATTCTACAGTGATAGTAAGCCAGTCCCCTTCTGCCATCATGAAGGTCATTTTCTGGAGGTGGTTGTTGTTAAGTGCCATCGAGTCAGTTCTGATACATAGTGACCCTGTATAGGGTTTTCCAAGGAGTGGCTGGTGAGCTTGAACCGCCGACCTTGCAGCTCAGATGGCTTTGCAGTCTGGCGCATTAACCCACAATGCTACAATGAAACTTGTTGCTGTTAGGTGGATTTTGACTCTTGGCAACCCTATGTGCATCAGAGTACGTACACCTGTGTTCCCTAGGGTTTTCAAAAGCTGGTTTTTCCAAACTAGGTTGCCAGGCCTTTCTTTCAAGGTGCTTCTGGGTGGACTCAAACCTCCAACCTTTCTGTTAGCAGCTGAGCACGCTAACCGTTTGTACCACCCTAGGGTCCCTGGAGGACAGGCAGGTAATACATATGTACATGGATGGTACATGGATTGTACAGGCAGGTAATACACATGTATTACCTGAGTATTGCTGAGAAAAATAAGGCGAGGGGAGGAAGTGTGCAAGGACTAGGGCTCTCACAGAAGACCTGCCCGGCAAAGGTTGAGCTGAGCAGATGTCTGGGCTAGGGTGTTTTGTCCCTGGGTAGAAGTGAGGAGGTGTGGCCCAGGATGGCAGGGAGGCTGGGAAAACAGCAGTAGAGGCACTGGAGCCGACAGGCCAAGCCCCCAGGGTGCACCCTGGGACTGGGCTTTACCTCTGTGCACAATGAGCCGCCTCAAAGAATCCTTTATCTTCCCTTATTACCAAGGCTCAGGGTGGGCAGCCGGACTGACATGCTGACCCCACACTGTAGTCCAGAAACATCTCTCTTCCTGCAGGATGCTTCCGGTTTGTGGGGGTTGGGGAGCACAGGTCCGGCTGCCTGTCAATGAGGTTTCACGGTGACCCCTCTGAAGGACTGTCAGCCAAGAGGCCACATGTTCTGAGGAGGGTCTGGAGGCTGCGACTCACAGGTAGATAGTCGATTGTGGCGGGGTCAAGGGGAGAAGCTGGGAACTGGGCCGCTGCAACAGTCACCAGAAAAGAGATGAAGATGGTACAAGGACCAGACTTTACACCGATTATTAACATGGCGCCAACAGCATTTGTCTTACCCTACAGATTGGGTAAAGAGAGGTGGGGTCACCACCTAACAGAATGAGGAAATCATTGGAACATATCATTAATATCCCATACAAGCAAAATTTTGCTAAAGGTAATTCAAAAGCAGCTGCCAGAGGTTCAAGTTGGATTCAGAAGAGGACGTGGAACAAGAGATACCACTCTGACGTCAGATGGATCTTGGCTGAAAGCAGAGAATACCAGAAAGCTGTTTGTCTATGCTTTATTGACTATGCAAAGGCTTGCAATTGTATGGCTCATGACAAACTATGGACAACATTGCAGAAAATGAGTATTCTGGAACACTTCATTGTGCTCATGAAGAACCTATACATAGACCAAGAAGTTGTTCAAACAGAGCAAGGGAACGCTGAATGGTTTAAAATTAGGAAAGTTGTGTGCCAGGGTTTTATTCATTCACCAAAATTATTCGTTCTGTATGCTGAGCAAATAATCCAGGAAACTGGATTATATGAAGAAAAACATGGCATCAGGATTGAGGAAAACTCATTAACAGCCAGCGATATGCAGATGATACAACTTTGCTTGCTGAAATCAAGGACAACTTAAAATACTGAGGAAGATCAAAGTCCAGAGTCTTTGGTATGGGTTGTACCTCAATGTAAAGAAAACAAAAATCGTCACCACTGGACCAATAAATAACATCACAAAAAATGGAGAAAAGATTAAAGTTGTAAAAGACTTCTTTTTGCTGAGATCAACCATCAACACTCACGGAAGCAGCAGTCAAGAAATCAAACAACGCATTGCATTAGGCAAATCTTCTGCACAAGACCTCTTTAAAGTGTTGAAGAGCAAAGATGTCAGTTTGAGGACTAAGGTGCACCTAATCCAAGCCATGGTTGAACAGTGAATAAGGAAGACCATAGACGATTTGAAGTATTTGAGTTATGGTGTTGGAAGAGAATATTAAAAGTACCATGGACTGCCAAAAAAAAACAAACCAGTCTGTGTTGAAAGAAGTACAGCCAGAATGCTCTCTGGAAGCCAGGATGGCCAGACTTTGTCTCTCATACTTCAGACACAGTGTCAGGAGGGACCAGTCCTTGGAGAAGAACATCATGTTTAGTAAAGTAGAGGGTTGGAGAAAAAGTGGAAGACCCCCGCTAATATAGATTGGCACAGTGGTGGCAGTGATGGGTTCATGCATAGCAACAATTGTGAGGTTGGCACATGACCGGGCAGTGTTTCATTCTGTTGTGCGTACGGTCACTATGAATGGCACCTAACAGCAACAACAGCAGAGAAAAGTCAGGCAGGGACACCCGTCTCTGCCCTGAGCAGCTGAGAGGATGGCTTCCTCGTGGGGAAGACACTGGGACCAACCAGCTGTAAGTCAGGCTCTCTGTATGTGTACTGAACTTTAGAAATTTGAGGTGCAGATCAGGATTCCAGCCAGGGAGGTTAGGAGATATCAGGAAGGGATCCAGGCTGGCAGACACTCAGGAGGGTGGAGCAATCCTCAGCATAAGTCCAGCCTTAAAGGAATGCTACAGCGAGGTCACCAGGAAGAGAGCTGGACCAACTCAAGGAGCAGGCCAGCCTGGATGCTAGGATTTCCTTATCCTTTGTTCACATTAGCAGGATGGGGTTACTCCTTTGGTCTAGGGTGGGGCAGATGCCACCACAATAGTGCACTCTCCCCAGATCAGAAAGCCTGAGCAACTACGACAAAGAAGGTTATTGATTACCCGGCACTTTATGGGGCGTAAGCTTCAGCCACCTCAGTTTTGTTCTTAAGACCTCCAACTGATTGGGTAAGGCCTACTCATATTCTCAAGTGTCATTTCCTTTACTTAGAGTCAGATGGTTATAGATGTAAACTGCAAAACACCTTCCTAGCAACACAAAGACTCATGTTTGGCCAGACACTGGGCACCACAGCCTGGCTCAATGGACCATGAAATTCACCATCATCAGTGGACATCTGTCCAGAGGCTATTTATGTCCCTCAGTATAATCAGAGACATTATTATACTTGGGTCAGGACTTTGCGAGGGTGATGAGCACCCAGGTGCAATCTCTCGGTTGCGCCTCCCCAGTTCAAATGTCCAGGCACAATCTCTTAAGTTGTTGCCCCTGCCCTCTGCCCCCTGCCCCACCTGATTTTAAGATTCGTTGATATTAATAGTGACCACCTCAGTCAGTTACCTTTTATATTTGTGGGGCCTCGGAATGTCATTCTGCGCCTTATCTGGTGGCCCCTTGGACTTGCGTTCTCCTCTGTGTCCCCTCCCACTACGCCTCTGTCCTTGGATTGATCATTTAGCCAGTATCTAGGAAAGCCTGCAGTGTGCAAAGCATTGTGCTGGAGGGGCAGGGGGGATGGGGAGGAGACACAAAGACAAGCACCAAGACATGTTTCCTAAGCCCTGGTATTGCTGGGGAGACAGTGACACTGGAGGAAGGAGAAGTGACTACACTTGGAGAACTGCCTCCACACTGCCTGTGGTATCTGAGCTGATGTCAGAAGGTGAACAGACAATCAAAGGCCGAGGAACAGCACTCCACCAAGGGACAGCAGCAGCAAAGGCCCAGGGGCTTTTCAGAAGTAACATTTTTTTTTAAGATTTATTGAGATACAATTCACATACAGACAATGTACCCACTTAAAAAGCACAGTTTTATGGTTTGGGGTTTATTCACCAACCATTTCAAGAGGTACCATATGAACAAGAGCCAATGATACTCAGGGAGGAAGTCCAAAGTGCATTGAAAGAATTGGCAAAGAACAAGGCAC